>NW_027507685.1:161320244-161478390 GCF_037356315.1 Lithobates pipiens | reverse complement strand
TCTTTTATTTTAATTTATTTTATTTTAGTTTAATTTATTTATCTAGGATCCCAATCACTTCATCTGTGTGGCTTCCCCGAGTTGCCGTGGGGGACCAATTATTAGGTGGTAGCATCATGAGCTTGAAACCTGCTGGAGAATGGTAAGCTGTACCACTCTTTCCCATCTTTACCCTTTTTTAAAGATCCTCCCATTTATGATGCTGTATGTTAATATTTTATCATCTATTCAATGTTTTGATTATCTTATTGTCTTCTTGATCTAATCACAGATAAACCTCCTGACGAAGCGCAAATGTCCGCGAAACTAGTCGAGGAAACTGATATCTGTGATCAACAGTTTTATTGTGACTACCCATTGATGATATACGTGTATTATTTTTAACATTTAAAGGTTGAATTGTTTTTTTTTGGCATCAATAAAATCATCTGTATTTTTTATAATTATAATTGTGTTACATTATTCATTACACTGTTCTTATTGTACCGTAATAGTCCAAACTGCCCACATTTCTGGCAGCCTGGTTGGGGATCAGGCTACCAATTTTTAAACTATTTGATTTCTGGATGAAGGTACAAATTGCTATATATTTCTATTTCAGATTTTTACCATTAGAGGTCATATTTAAGTCCTTCTTATATTCATTTGGTGGATAACACACCTGGCACGTTGCTGGGTAGGGTTCCTGGTGAACGATTCAGGATGGACGGGCTCCCCCTTTGCCCTTCCCCCACTCTGATACCACCATCTAACCCCTTTCCCAGCATTACAAAACTTCCCCACTGACTCTGTTTTGTGGGGGTTGACCTCTTTCTCTGCATATCTATTCTTATTTCATCAATTTAATTCATTATTATTGTTAGCCTTCATGCAACTACTCATTCTAGACGTCCATGTCGGGTCCAATATATATTTATTTTCTTTAACCATAGGCTACCCGCCACCCCCGACCATGATGTACCTCACCATGGCCTTTAATTGTCTACCCCTCTGGTACCCTGGACCTCTTTTGAATTTATAGCTTGCATTGGCTTTATGGGATGTTTATCCCAATTACCCATATTATTTGTTTATACCCTTTGATACACAAATATATTTACTTGTTGTTAAATATTTTTTATTTTTTATTTTTTTTGTTAATGATTTTCCCTCCTTACCCCCTAAGCTACAATTATAAATGAGCTTCAGCTTTCCCTTTTTTCCCCCCTCCAGATCAGGCGTTCGCTCGGATTGCTCCATCTATGTTCCCTTATGGCAGCTCGGTGAGCTCCCGGGTGGTGGAGCTTATCCCACTTGCTGGGTGGTCTCCCCCTCTTGCATTGGTACTGGCAGGGACTATGTCCCTTTGGCCTTGGGGCCAGTGCGCATGCGTGTGCGCAATTACTCTGCGCATGTGCTTTGTTGGGAGCTCTGACCCTGTGACGTCGTGTTTGACGTCGCGGGGCCGGTGCGCATGCGCATGCGCTATGTGTTGGCCGGCCCTGTGACGTCGCGCACCGGCGCCTCACGGCGCTGTTTGAACGTCACGGGATCGGGAGCTACATAACACAGGCATCTGCCTGTGATGTGCTGATTTGGACTTGAGCTCCCGGGATTGTGTGCTCCAGCTAGCCTTTAGTAAGTGTTGATCTCAAACCATATACACCTTCCCTAATCCCCAGATAGTGTCTTGTATTTTCAGACACTATTATGGGCTTTGTGAACTTAACTAATAGTATTACCGTTTATTTTCTTTACAGGAGACTCAGGCATGGGTGGATAGGCTTTATCATGCCTCCACTCTGGACCTGGGTTCTTTATAGCTATACACTGGGGCCACACACTGGCATTATCTTCCCTAGTGGATTCGCCCCGCCCGGGATCCTTTTAGTTTCATTAATTATAATTTCAGGTATACCCTGCTTCTCCTTACTCACTTCATCTTACTTTAATTTTACACTTGTTTCACTCATTTCTTTTTCCACACACTTTTGTTTATCACTCTTGGTCCCCACTGTCCCCATTCCCCCCCCCCCCCTCTCCCTACCTGCCCCCATCTTTTCTTCCCCTACCTTTCCCCCCCTCCCCCCCCCCCTTTTTTCTTGCCTCATGTTTCCCCCTTTTTTCCCCAGCTCTATTCCCCCTTTCCCCAACCTCACCCCTCTACCACATAGTGACCACCTTATTTCTTCTCAATTTCTTCCACCACCTTTACCATTCCTTATTTCACTAATTCTCACTTTCCACCATCACTTTTCATTTGTTATTCCTTCTCCTTCACATATTTTAGTACACAAGCGTAACGGTTCCTCTTTTTCCCACCAGTTTCACTCATGTGTTTTTCGCATCCATATCCATTCACTTCACTTGTTTCACTCCGAAAAGCTGACAGTATACTGAGTTCTTTTATTTTAATTTATTTTATTTTAGTTTAATTTATTTATCTAGATCCCAATCACTACACTGTGTGGCTTCCCCGAGTTGCCGTGGGGGACCAATTATTAGGTGGTAGCATCATGAGCTTGAAACCTGCTGGAGTATGGGTAAGCTGTACCACTCTTTCCCCATCTTTACCCTTTTTTAAAGATCCTCCCATTTATGATGCTGTATGTTAATATTTTATCATCTATTCAATGTTTTGATTATCTTATTGTCTTCTTGATCTAATCACAGATAAACCTCCTGACGAAGCGGCAAATGTCCGCGAAACTAGTCGAGGAAACTGATATCTGTGATCAACAGTTTTATTGTGACTACCCATTGATGATATACGTGTATTATTTTTAACATTTAAAGGATGAATTGTTTTTTGGCATCAATAAAATCATCTGTATTTTTTATAATTATAATTGTGTTACATTATTCATTACACTGTTCTTATTGTACCGTAATAGTCCAAACTGCCCACATTTTCTGGCAGCCTGGTTGGGGATCAGGCTACCAATTTTTAAACTATTTGATTTCTGGATGAAGGTACAAATTGCTATATATTTCTATTTCAGATTTTTACCATTAGAGGTCATATTTAATCCTTCTTATATTCATTTGGTGGATAACACACCTGGCACGTTGCTGGGTAGGGTTCCCTGGTGAACGATTCAGGATGGACGGGCTCCCCCTTTGCCCTTCCCCCACTCTGATACCACCATCTAACCCCTTTCCCAGCATTACAAAACTTCCCCCACTGACTCTGTTTTGTGGGGGTTGACCTCTTTCTCTGCATAACTATTCTTATTTCATCAATTTAATTCATTATTATTGTTAGCCTTCATGCAACTACTCATTCTAGACGTCCATGGGTCGGGTCCAATATATATTTATTTTCTTTAACCATAGGCTACCCGCCACCCCCGACCATGATGTACCTCACCATGGCCTTTAATTGTCTACCCCTCTGGTACCCTGGACCTCTTTTGAATTTATAGCTTGCATTGGCTTTATGGGATGTTTATCCCAATTACCCATATTATTTGTTTATACCCTTTGATACACAAATATATTTACTTGTTGTTAAATATTTTTTATTTTTTATTTTTTTTGTTAATGATTTTCCCTCCTTACCCCCTAAGCTACAATTATAAATGAGCTTCAGCTTTCCCTTTTTTCCCCCCTCCAGATCAGGCGTTCGCTCGGATTGCTCCATCTATGTTCCCTTATGGCAGCTCGGTGAGCTCCCGGGTGGTGGAGCTTATCCCACTTGCTGGGTGGTCTCCCCCTCTTGCATTGGTACTGGCAGGGACTATGTCCCTTTGGCCTTGGGGCCAGTGCGCATGCGTGTGCGCAATTACTCTGCGCATGTGCTTTGTTGGGAGCTCTGACCCTGTGACGTCGTGTTTGACGTCGCGGGGCCGGTGCGCATGCGCATGCGCTATGTGTTGGCCGGCCCTGTGACGTCGCGCACCGGCGCCTCACGGCGCTGTTTGAACGTCACGGGATCGGGAGCTACATAACACAGGCATCTGCCTGTGATGTGCTGATTTGGACTTGAGCTCCCGGGATTGTGTGCTCCAGCTAGCCTTTAGTAAGTGTTGATCTCAAACCATATACACCTTCCCTAATCCCCAGATAGTGTCTTGTATTTTCAGACACTATTATGGGCTTTGTGAACTTAACTAATAGTATTACCGTTTATTTTCTTTACAGGAGACTCAGGCATGGGTGGATAGGCTTTATCATGCCTCCACTCTGGACCTGGGTTCTTTATAGCTATACACTGGGGCCACACACTGGCATTATCTTCCCTAGTGGATTCGCCCCGCCCGGGATCCTTTTAGTTTCATTAATTATAATTTCAGGTATACCCTGCTTCTCCTTACTCACTTCATCTTACTTTAATTTTACACTTGTTTCACTCATTTCTTTTTCCACACACTTTTGTTTATCACTCTTGGTCCCCACTGTCCCCATTCCCCCCCCCCCCCCTCTCCCTACCTGCCCCCATCTTTTCTTCCCCTACCTTTCCCCCCCTCCCCCCCCCCCCTTTTTTCTTGCCTCATGTTTCCCCCTTTTTTCCCCAGCTCTATTCCCCCTTTCCCCAACCTCACCCCTCTACCACATAGTGACCACCTTATTTCTTCTCAATTTCTTCCACCACCTTTACCATTCCTTATTTCACTAATTCTCACTTTCCACCATCACTTTTCATTTGTTATTCCTTCTCCTTCACATATTTTAGTACACAAGCGTAACGGTTCCTCTTTTTCCCACCAGTTTCACTCATGTGTTTTTCGCATCCATATCCATTCACTTCACTTGTTTCACTCCGAAAAGCTGACAGTATACTGAGTTCTTTTATTTTAATTTATTTTATTTTAGTTTAATTTATTTATCTAGATCCCAATCACTACACTGTGTGGCTTCCCCGAGTTGCCGTGGGGGACCAATTATTAGGTGGTAGCATCATGAGCTTGAAACCTGCTGGAGTATGGGTAAGCTGTACCACTCTTTCCCCATCTTTACCCTTTTTTAAAGATCCTCCCATTTATGATGCTGTATGTTAATATTTTATCATCTATTCAATGTTTTGATTATCTTATTGTCTTCTTGATCTAATCACAGATAAACCTCCTGACGAAGCGGCAAATGTCCGCGAAACTAGTCGAGGAAACTGATATCTGTGATCAACAGTTTTATTGTGACTACCCATTGATGATATACGTGTATTATTTTTAACATTTAAAGGATGAATTGTTTTTTGGCATCAATAAAATCATCTGTATTTTTTATAATTATAATTGTGTTACATTATTCATTACACTGTTCTTATTGTACCGTAATAGTCCAAACTGCCCACATTTTCTGGCAGCCTGGTTGGGGATCAGGCTACCAATTTTTAAACTATTTGATTTCTGGATGAAGGTACAAATTGCTATATATTTCTATTTCAGATTTTTACCATTAGAGGTCATATTTAATCCTTCTTATATTCATTTGGTGGATAACACACCTGGCACGTTGCTGGGTAGGGTTCCCTGGTGAACGATTCAGGATGGACGGGCTCCCCCTTTGCCCTTCCCCCACTCTGATACCACCATCTAACCCCTTTCCCAGCATTACAAAACTTCCCCCACTGACTCTGTTTTGTGGGGGTTGACCTCTTTCTCTGCATAACTATTCTTATTTCATCAATTTAATTCATTATTATTGTTAGCCTTCATGCAACTACTCATTCTAGACGTCCATGGGTCGGGTCCAATATATATTTATTTTCTTTAACCATAGGCTACCCGCCACCCCCGACCATGATGTACCTCACCATGGCCTTTAATTGTCTACCCCTCTGGTACCCTGGACCTCTTTTGAATTTATAGCTTGCATTGGCTTTATGGGATGTTTATCCCAATTACCCATATTATTTGTTTATACCCTTTGATACACAAATATATTTACTTGTTGTTAAATATTTTTTATTTTTTATTTTTTTTGTTAATGATTTTCCCTCCTTACCCCCTAAGCTACAATTATAAATGAGCTTCAGCTTTCCCTTTTTTCCCCCCTCCAGATCAGGCGTTCGCTCGGATTGCTCCATCTATGTTCCCTTATGGCAGCTCGGTGAGCTCCCGGGTGGTGGAGCTTATCCCACTTGCTGGGTGGTCTCCCCCTCTTGCATTGGTACTGGCAGGGACTATGTCCCTTTGGCCTTGGGGCCAGTGCGCATGCGTGTGCGCAATTACTCTGCGCATGTGCTTTGTTGGGAGCTCTGACCCTGTGACGTCGTGTTTGACGTCGCGGGGCCGGTGCGCATGCGCATGCGCTATGTGTTGGCCGGCCCTGTGACGTCGCGCACCGGCGCCTCACGGCGCTGTTTGAACGTCACGGGATCGGGAGCTACATAACACAGGCATCTGCCTGTGATGTGCTGATTTGGACTTGAGCTCCCGGGATTGTGTGCTCCAGCTAGCCTTTAGTAAGTGTTGATCTCAAACCATATACACCTTCCCTAATCCCCAGATAGTGTCTTGTATTTTCAGACACTATTATGGGCTTTGTGAACTTAACTAATAGTATTACCGTTTATTTTCTTTACAGGAGACTCAGGCATGGGTGGATAGGCTTTATCATGCCTCCACTCTGGACCTGGGTTCTTTATAGCTATACACTGGGGCCACACACTGGCATTATCTTCCCTAGTGGATTCGCCCCGCCCGGGATCCTTTTAGTTTCATTAATTATAATTTCAGGTATACCCTGCTTCTCCTTACTCACTTCATCTTACTTTAATTTTACACTTGTTTCACTCATTTCTTTTTCCACACACTTTTGTTTATCACTCTTGGTCCCCACTGTCCCCATTCCCCCCCCCCCCCCTCTCCCTACCTGCCCCCATCTTTTCTTCCCCTACCTTTCCCCCCCTCCCCCCCCCCCCTTTTTTCTTGCCTCATGTTTCCCCCTTTTTTCCCCAGCTCTATTCCCCCTTTCCCCAACCTCACCCCTCTACCACATAGTGACCACCTTATTTCTTCTCAATTTCTTCCACCACCTTTACCATTCCTTATTTCACTAATTCTCACTTTCCACCATCACTTTTCATTTGTTATTCCTTCTCCTTCACATATTTTAGTACACAAGCGTAACGGTTCCTCTTTTTCCCACCAGTTTCACTCATGTGTTTTTCGCATCCATATCCATTCACTTCACTTGTTTCACTCCGAAAAGCTGACAGTATACTGAGTTCTTTTATTTTAATTTATTTTATTTTAGTTTAATTTATTTATCTAGATCCCAATCACTACACTGTGTGGCTTCCCCGAGTTGCCGTGGGGGACCAATTATTAGGTGGTAGCATCATGAGCTTGAAACCTGCTGGAGTATGGGTAAGCTGTACCACTCTTTCCCCATCTTTACCCTTTTTTAAAGATCCTCCCATTTATGATGCTGTATGTTAATATTTTATCATCTATTCAATGTTTTGATTATCTTATTGTCTTCTTGATCTAATCACAGATAAACCTCCTGACGAAGCGGCAAATGTCCGCGAAACTAGTCGAGGAAACTGATATCTGTGATCAACAGTTTTATTGTGACTACCCATTGATGATATACGTGTATTATTTTTAACATTTAAAGGATGAATTGTTTTTTGGCATCAATAAAATCATCTGTATTTTTTATAATTATAATTGTGTTACATTATTCATTACACTGTTCTTATTGTACCGTAATAGTCCAAACTGCCCACATTTTCTGGCAGCCTGGTTGGGGATCAGGCTACCAATTTTTAAACTATTTGATTTCTGGATGAAGGTACAAATTGCTATATATTTCTATTTCAGATTTTTACCATTAGAGGTCATATTTAATCCTTCTTATATTCATTTGGTGGATAACACACCTGGCACGTTGCTGGGTAGGGTTCCCTGGTGAACGATTCAGGATGGACGGGCTCCCCCTTTGCCCTTCCCCCACTCTGATACCACCATCTAACCCCTTTCCCAGCATTACAAAACTTCCCCCACTGACTCTGTTTTGTGGGGGTTGACCTCTTTCTCTGCATAACTATTCTTATTTCATCAATTTAATTCATTATTATTGTTAGCCTTCATGCAACTACTCATTCTAGACGTCCATGGGTCGGGTCCAATATATATTTATTTTCTTTAACCATAGGCTACCCGCCACCCCCGACCATGATGTACCTCACCATGGCCTTTAATTGTCTACCCCTCTGGTACCCTGGACCTCTTTTGAATTTATAGCTTGCATTGGCTTTATGGGATGTTTATCCCAATTACCCATATTATTTGTTTATACCCTTTGATACACAAATATATTTACTTGTTGTTAAATATTTTTTATTTTTTATTTTTTTTGTTAATGATTTTCCCTCCTTACCCCCTAAGCTACAATTATAAATGAGCTTCAGCTTTCCCTTTTTTCCCCCCTCCAGATCAGGCGTTCGCTCGGATTGCTCCATCTATGTTCCCTTATGGCAGCTCGGTGAGCTCCCGGGTGGTGGAGCTTATCCCACTTGCTGGGTGGTCTCCCCCTCTTGCATTGGTACTGGCAGGGACTATGTCCCTTTGGCCTTGGGGCCAGTGCGCATGCGTGTGCGCAATTACTCTGCGCATGTGCTTTGTTGGGAGCTCTGACCCTGTGACGTCGTGTTTGACGTCGCGGGGCCGGTGCGCATGCGCATGCGCTATGTGTTGGCCGGCCCTGTGACGTCGCGCACCGGCGCCTCACGGCGCTGTTTGAACGTCACGGGATCGGGAGCTACATAACACAGGCATCTGCCTGTGATGTGCTGATTTGGACTTGAGCTCCCGGGATTGTGTGCTCCAGCTAGCCTTTAGTAAGTGTTGATCTCAAACCATATACACCTTCCCTAATCCCCAGATAGTGTCTTGTATTTTCAGACACTATTATGGGCTTTGTGAACTTAACTAATAGTATTACCGTTTATTTTCTTTACAGGAGACTCAGGCATGGGTGGATAGGCTTTATCATGCCTCCACTCTGGACCTGGGTTCTTTATAGCTATACACTGGGGCCACACACTGGCATTATCTTCCCTAGTGGATTCGCCCCGCCCGGGATCCTTTTAGTTTCATTAATTATAATTTCAGGTATACCCTGCTTCTCCTTACTCACTTCATCTTACTTTAATTTTACACTTGTTTCACTCATTTCTTTTTCCACACACTTTTGTTTATCACTCTTGGTCCCCACTGTCCCCATCCCCCCCCCCCCCCTCCCTACCTGCCCCCATCTTTTCTTCCCCTACCTTTCCCCCCCTCCCCCCCCCCCCTTTTTTCTTGCCTCATGTTTCCCCCTTTTTCCCCCAGCTCTATTCCCCCTTTCCCCAACCTCACCCCTCTACCACATAGTGACCACCTTATTTCTTCTCAATTTCTTCCACCACCTTTACCATTCCTTATTTCACTAATTCTCACTTTCCACCATCACTTTTCATTTGTTATTCCTTCTCCTTCACATATTTTAGTACACAAGCGTAACGGTTCCTCTTTTTCCCACCAGTTTCACTCATGTGTTTTTCGCATCCATATCCATTCACTTCACTTGTTTCACTCCGAAAAGCTGACAGTATACTGAGTTCTTTTATTTTAATTTATTTTATTTTAGTTTAATTTATTTATCTAGATCCCAATCACTACACTGTGTGGCTTCCCCGAGTTGCCGTGGGGGACCAATTATTAGGTGGTAGCATCATGAGCTTGAAACCTGCTGGAGTATGGGTAAGCTGTACCACTCTTTCCCCATCTTTACCCTTTTTTAAAGATCCTCCCATTTATGATGCTGTATGTTAATATTTTATCATCTATTCAATGTTTTGATTATCTTATTGTCTTCTTGATCTAATCACAGATAAACCTCCTGACGAAGCGGCAAATGTCCGCGAAACTAGTCGAGGAAACTGATATCTGTGATCAACAGTTTTATTGTGACTACCCATTGATGATATACGTGTATTATTTTTAACATTTAAAGGATGAATTGTTTTTTGGCATCAATAAAATCATCTGTATTTTTTATAATTATAATTGTGTTACATTATTCATTACACTGTTCTTATTGTACCGTAATAGTCCAAACTGCCCACATTTTCTGGCAGCCTGGTTGGGGATCAGGCTACCAATTTTTAAACTATTTGATTTCTGGATGAAGGTACAAATTGCTATATATTTCTATTTCAGATTTTTACCATTAGAGGTCATATTTAATCCTTCTTATATTCATTTGGTGGATAACACACCTGGCACGTTGCTGGGTAGGGTTCCCTGGTGAACGATTCAGGATGGACGGGCTCCCCCTTTGCCCTTCCCCCACTCTGATACCACCATCTAACCCCTTTCCCAGCATTACAAAACTTCCCCCACTGACTCTGTTTTGTGGGGGTTGACCTCTTTCTCTGCATAACTATTCTTATTTCATCAATTTAATTCATTATTATTGTTAGCCTTCATGCAACTACTCATTCTAGACGTCCATGGGTCGGGTCCAATATATATTTATTTTCTTTAACCATAGGCTACCCGCCACCCCCGACCATGATGTACCTCACCATGGCCTTTAATTGTCTACCCCTCTGGTACCCTGGACCTCTTTTGAATTTATAGCTTGCATTGGCTTTATGGGATGTTTATCCCAATTACCCATATTATTTGTTTATACCCTTTGATACACAAATATATTTACTTGTTGTTAAATATTTTTTATTTTTTATTTTTTTTGTTAATGATTTTCCCTCCTTACCCCCTAAGCTACAATTATAAATGAGCTTCAGCTTTCCCTTTTTTCCCCCCTCCAGATCAGGCGTTCGCTCGGATTGCTCCATCTATGTTCCCTTATGGCAGCTCGGTGAGCTCCCGGGTGGTGGAGCTTATCCCACTTGCTGGGTGGTCTCCCCCTCTTGCATTGGTACTGGCAGGGACTATGTCCCTTTGGCCTTGGGGCCAGTGCGCATGCGTGTGCGCAATTACTCTGCGCATGTGCTTTGTTGGGAGCTCTGACCCTGTGACGTCGTGTTTGACGTCGCGGGGCCGGTGCGCATGCGCATGCGCTATGTGTTGGCCGGCCCTGTGACGTCGCGCACCGGCGCCTCACGGCGCTGTTTGAACGTCACGGGATCGGGAGCTACATAACACAGGCATCTGCCTGTGATGTGCTGATTTGGACTTGAGCTCCCGGGATTGTGTGCTCCAGCTAGCCTTTAGTAAGTGTTGATCTCAAACCATATACACCTTCCCTAATCCCCAGATAGTGTCTTGTATTTGCAGACACTATTATGGGCTTTGTGAACTTAACTAATAGTATTACCGTTTATTTTCTTTACAGGAGACTCAGGCATGGGTGGATAGGCTTTATCATGCCTCCACTCTGGACCTGGGTTCTTTATAGCTATACACTGGGGCCACACACTGGCATTATCTTCCCTAGTGGATTCGCCCCGCCCGGGATCCTTTTAGTTTCATTAATTATAATTTCAGGTATACCCTGCTTCTCCTTACTCACTTCATCTTACTTTAATTTTACACTTGTTTCACTCATTTCTTTTTCCACACACTTTTGTTTATCACTCTTGGTCCCCACTGTCCCCATTCCCCCCCCCCCCCCCCCTCTCCCTACCTGCCCCCATCTTTTCTTCCCCTACCTTTCCCCCCCTCCCCCCCCCCCTTTTTTCTTGCCTCATGTTTCCCCCTTTTTTCCCCAGCTCTATTCCCCCTTTCCCCAACCTCACCCCTCTACCACATAGTGACCACCTTATTTCTTCTCAATTTCTTCCACCACCTTTACCATTCCTTATTTCACTAATTCTCACTTTCCACCATCACTTTTCATTTGTTATTCCTTCTCCTTCACATATTTTAGTACACAAGCGTAACGGTTCCTCTTTTTCCCACCAGTTTCACTCATGTGTTTTTCGCATCCATATCCATTCACTTCACTTGTTTCACTCCGAAAAGCTGACAGTATACTGAGTTCTTTTATTTTAATTTATTTTATTTTAGTTTAATTTATTTATCTAGATCCCAATCACTACACTGTGTGGCTTCCCCGAGTTGCCGTGGGGGACCAATTATTAGGTGGTAGCATCATGAGCTTGAAACCTGCTGGAGTATGGGTAAGCTGTACCACTCTTTCCCCATCTTTACCCTTTTTTAAAGATCCTCCCATTTATGATGCTGTATGTTAATATTTTATCATCTATTCAATGTTTTGATTATCTTATTGTCTTCTTGATCTAATCACAGATAAACCTCCTGACGAAGCGGCAAATGTCCGCGAAACTAGTCGAGGAAACTGATATCTGTGATCAACAGTTTTATTGTGACTACCCATTGATGATATACGTGTATTATTTTTAACATTTAAAGGATGAATTGTTTTTTGGCATCAATAAAATCATCTGTATTTTTTATAATTATAATTGTGTTACATTATTCATTACACTGTTCTTATTGTACCGTAATAGTCCAAACTGCCCACATTTTCTGGCAGCCTGGTTGGGGATCAGGCTACCAATTTTTAAACTTATCTTGCCATCACAGAGGGAGCAGAGGATGAGACATCTCCGGGAGGCCTTGCAGAAAGGTCTGTGCAACGCGTTCCCAGAGACTGGGAGGTTACAAACTCCTGGTCCTGGACAACGTGTTGTTGAGGCATCGGTCAGAAGGAGCGGTGGAGAAGGTGGCTGTCTGACCGATGCTTTCAGACAATTTTTTAGTCCGCAGCCCCAAGGTATGATCGGTTCCAGCAACCATCACCAGCGTCTGATTTACATGGTGCAGGAATACCTAGGGGCAAGGTCAGACTTGGACACCTTTCTCACCGAAAATCCTCTGGCTTACTGGGTCTTGAGGATGGTCAGATCACTGGCCAGAGCTTGCACAGTATGCAATTAAGCTACTGGCCTGTCCTGCATCCAGCGTTCTTTCGGAACGCACCTTCAGTGCTGCTGGTGGCTTTGTTACCGATCACAGGGTGCGCCTGTCCACCGAATCAGTTGATCGACTGACCTTCATCGAGATGAATCAGTCTTGGATAACCCACAGCTACCAAGCACCTGAAGCTGATGTAACCGAATAATTTTTTTTGAAATATCACATCCCTTCAAGACTGCCTATGCTGATGCTGAGTGACTGTCCTGTTATGTTGATTGTCTATCCTCTTCCTCCTGCGCTGATATGTTGGAAGAACATTTCTGGTTCTGGGTGATGCCATCAGCCCAATTTTTCTGCCCCTGTTTAACAGGGGCCTTTAATTAAAATTTTTGATGCAATGCTTTGCAGCAGGGCTAATTCCTGCAATAAAACTAGAGTATATGGGAGAGGTTGCAGTGTCGTGGCACCAGCACCAGTGCCTAAGGCCCAATTTTTCTGCCCCTGTTTAACAGGGGCGTTTAATTACAATTTTTGATGCAATGTTTTGCAGCAGGGCTAATTCCTGCAATAAAACTAGAGTATATGGGAGAGGTTGCAGTGTCGTGGCACCAGCACCAGTGCCCAAGGCCCAATTTTTCTGCCCCTGTTTAACAGGGACATGTAATTACAATTCTTGATATAATATTTCACAGGAGGGCCCGTTCCTGTGCCCACCCAGAGTAACTGTGAGGACTTATAGTGTTGTGGCACCAGCACCACAACCACCAAAGGTCAATTTTTCTACCACTGTTCAACAATGGCATGTAATTACAATTCTTGATATAATCGTTCACAGCAGGGCGCTCCAGCGCCCACCAAGAGTCACTTTGAGGGCTTACAATGTTGTGGCAAAACCAACACCTTGTTCCGCCATTTCTGCAGAGCATATAGGGCAGGCCCCTACTTTTAAACATCCAACTTACAAACATCTCCTACTTGCAAACGGAAGGAGACAACAGCAAGTGAGATGAAAAAAGATGGACGACAAAACAAATTATACAGGGGTGATAACCCTTCCCTATGTTTTCCAAAAAGCTTAAAAATAGTTTTTTTGACTGGAGCTACACTTTAAAAATGTACCAGTTGAAAATTACAAACAGATTCAACTTAACACAACAAACCTACACAGTCCCTGTCTTGTTTGCACCGCCTGTATACTGCTGTTCTGAGTATATAGGGCCTGGGGGCCACACGCATTTCCTTTTTTTAATATGGGTACGGGGTTCCCCTTAATATGCGTACAAGACCCAAAGGGGCTGGAAATGGGCAGGGAGGGCTACCCATGCCATTTTGCTCAATGATTTTCAACCATATTGCAGGAACCAGATATAACATTAAAACCGCAAGCAGTTTTAAATGATGTTATTTCCATTAAATGTCATTTTGTGCAGGGACTGTTCTAAACACGGGAAACAAGTGGCACTTCACAGGCATACTACAGACACCCCCCAGGCACGATATTTAAAGGAATATTTCACTTTTTTTTTCACTTTAATCGACATTAAAATCAGTGCTCCCGCCAAAACGGCCATTTTTAAATACGTTTTAGGCATTGACCCATGTCCCCTGGGGCAGGAGCCAGGCCCCCAAAACCTTTTTAGGACAGCATCTTGCATATTAGCCGTTAAAATTAGCACTTTTAATTTTGAACGTTTGAGTCCCATAGACTTCAATGGGGTTCTAAAGTTCTTATGAATTTGGGGTCCGTTCGAAAGTTCTGGTGCGAACCGAACCGGGGGGTGTTCATCCCTAGTTATGAGGAAAGGTTGCGAGCACTGAACTTATTCTTTCTGGAGAAGAGACGTTTGAGAGGGGATATGATTTCAATTTATGACTTTCCAATTTATTTCCTCACCCAGGTTTCAGCTGGTTATTGGTTATCCTTGGTTACAGAGGCACAACCCCTCTTTTGATTGGCTCCATGCTGAGGTTCTCTCCTGGTCACCACAATGCAGTGAGACATGCTTCCTGAAGGTATCCAAGGTCCTCTGCACCTCTTCTCTCCCCTTCCTGCTGGAGGAGTACCACAATTTTAGCGATGTCTTTTATAAAGGTCAAGCCGGTAGTTTGCCTCCACACCGGTCTTATGATTGCGCAATTGACCTTCAACCTTGTGCCATACCTCCTCCTGTCCGGGTTTACCCTTTGTCGGTCTTGGAGGATAAGGCCATGGAGGAGTATGTTGCTGATGCACTTTCTCGAGGTTTCATCCGCAAATCCTCGTCTCCTGCTGGTGCTGGTTTCTTCTTTGTGAAGAAGAGGACAAGTGAACTGAGACCTTGTATATATTAACTGGGTCTCAGTCGTGTCACGATTAAGAATGCCTATCCGATTACATTGATTACAGAGTTATTTGACCACCTCAATGGAGCAACATTTTTTACGAAGCTTGACTTGAGAGGGGCATACAATCTTGTGCGCATTAAGGAGGGTGCCGAGTGGAAAACTGCATTTAATACCAGAACAGGCCATTATGAATACCTGGTAATGCCTTTTGGCCTTTGTAACGCCCTGGCAGTTTTCCAGGAATTTATTAACGATGTCCTCAGAGATTTGTTGCAGCTATGTATGGTGGTTTATCTCAATGATATCCTCATATTTTCCAAGTCTCTGGAGAGCCACCACACTGATGTCTGTGCTTCAGAAACTAAGAGAGAACAATCTCTATTGTAAACTGGAGAAGTGCGAGTTCCATCGTTAACAGGTTACATTCCTGGGCTATGTCATTTCTACTGCTGGTTTTTCAATGGACCCAGAGAAATTTTCAGCAGTCCTACAGTGGCCTCGACCCGTGGGTTTACGTCCTCTGCATCGTTTCCTGGGTTTCGCCCACTACTATCAGAAGTTTATTCGTAACTTCTGGTCTCTGGTCAAGCCCCTGACTGATATGACCAGAAAGGATGGTAACCCACAGAATTGGTCTCCAGAGTCCATTAAGGCCTTTGAGACTCTCAAAGCTGCCTTTGTTTCTGCTCCTGTGTTGGCATATCCTGATCCTATGTTGCCTTTTATCCTAGAAGTTGATGCTTCTGAGACTGGAGTTGGCACCCTTCTGTCTCAACGTCCTAACTCTGAGAGTGCTATGCATCCATGTGGCTACTTTTCCAAGAAATTGTCACCTGCTATGTGCAATTATGAGATTGGTGACACAGAGCTGTTGGCGATCATTTTAGCCCTGAAAGAATGGAGACATCTCCTTGAAGGTACCACTGTACCCGTTCTTATTCTTACTGACCATAAGACTCTTACATTCTTGTCTGAGGCTAAGGGACTCTCTCCCAGAAGGGCGCGATGGGCTCTTTTCTTGTTGAGCTTTAATTACATTATCTCATTCTTACCCGGTATTAAGAATGTAAGGGCTGATGCCTTGTCACAACAATTTTCCTCCACTTCCAAGTTGGAGTCGGTTCCGGTTCCTATGATTCCTCCTGATCGTATCTTGGCTACGGTTCGCACCGGTCTTACTTCTCCTTTGGGTGACAAAATTCTTGCTGCTCAGGTCCATGCTCCTCCTGAGAAACCTTGTGACCTCTGCTTTGTCTCAGATAGTCTCCATACTGCTGTGCTCCAGACTTACCATTCTCTCAAGGCAGCTGGCCATCCTGGGAAGAATCAACTCTTTTGGGCCATTTCCCAACAATTCTGGTGGCCTGGTCTACGGGCTGATGTTACTGCCTTCGTAGCTGCCTGTCCCGTGTGTGCTCAGAGTAAGGCTCCACGACACCTTCCAGTGGGCCTCCTACAACCCATACCCAGTGGAGAGAGGCCCTGGACTCACCTGTCAATGGATTTCATTGTGGAGTTGCCCAACTCCCAAGGCAACACTGTTATCCTTATGGTGGTTGACTGGTTCTCTAATGTGTGTCATTGTATTCCACTTAAGAAGTTGCCTACCTCTAAGGAACTGGCTTCCATTTTTGCTCGGGAGATCTTTCGCTTGCATGGGCGACCCAAGGTGATTGTCTCGGACAGGGGCAGTCAGTTTGTCTCCCGGTTCTGGCGAGCCTTTTGTGCACAGTTGGGAATCCTGCTTGCGTTCTCTTCTGCGTATCACTGGCAGTCTAATGGGGCTGCAGAACGAGCCAATCAGTCCTTGGAGCAATTCCTACATTGCTATATTTCTGACCACCATAACAACTGGTCAGACCTATTACGATGGGCAGAGTTTGCTCACAACAGTGCCTTGAATTCTGCCTCCCGATTGTCTCCACTTGGCGAATTATGGTTTCCAACCTTCCATGTTGCCTGACTCGTTTGTTCTGCAGAATATTCCTGCATTAGAGGAGCATCTCCATGGTCTTCGTTCCACTTGGGTACAAGTCCAGGAGGCTTTGCGTCATGCTAATGATAGGTACAGAATCTATACTGACTGCAGACGCCTGCCTGCGCCTTCCTACCAGGTTGGGGACAGGGTCTGGCTGTCATCTCGCAACCTCCGGCTTCGTGTTCCCTCACTGAAGTTTGCACCTCAATTTATTTGGCCTTTCCGTATCCTTCGCAGGATTAACCCAGTGGCTTACGTGTTGGACCTTCCTCCTAGTATGCGCATCTCAAATGTGTTTCATGTCTCCTCTTTGAAACCATTGGTCTGCAACCGATTTACCACCTTGGTGCCAGGTCCTCACCCTATTCAGGTTGAGAACCATGAGGAGTATGAGGTACAATCCATTGTTGACTCCCATAGGTTCCGTGGGCGCATACAGTACCTGGTGCATTGGAAGGGGTACGGTCCGGTGGAACACTCCTGGGTTTCATCCTCGGACGTACATGCCCCTGTCCTCTCCCACGAGTTCCATAGACATTTTCCTCTCAAGCCCGGAGGCCCTCCGAGGGAAAGGGGGGGTACTGTCAGGGCTGGCTTAGACCTTCCTTCTCTGGGCTGGCTGCTCAGCTGTCAGCTAATTGCCAGCTCCCATCTCTCTCCACAGTTACCAGCTGTTCCTTATCCAGCTCGTCTGACTTGCCTACTTAAAGCTGTCCAGCTCACTTCAAATCTGCCTTCACCTTGGTCACATCACAAGAAACCATCTCCTGCAGTTCTGTTCAAAGACTGGATTGCTGACATCTCTTCTGGCTCCTTATCCCGCTTGCTGTTGCTCTACTTGGATCCCTGACTTCTGGCCTGGCTGATTACCTGATCTGGTTATTGAACTCTGGACTGGCTGCCTTCTTGATCCGGTTACTGGACTCTGGCCATGCTTTGACTACACTTTCTCTATTTACCTTTTTATTTTTATTTAATAAACAAGTGTTATTTAATTGTACTTCTGTCTCCGTCTGATTCATGGTTTCTGACATTCTTCTTCTTTCATCTTCTTTCTTCTGGTCTTCCTCCCATGTTCTTCTTGTTTCTCCAACTTCTTCTTCATCTTCTTCTTCATTTTCTTCTTCCTCCGCTCTTCTTGTCCTGCATCTTGCTCCAGCTTCTTCTCCACGCCATCCACATGATCCGCCTCTGTGGGAGTCTTCAGCCATGTGACGTTTTGATTCTTCTGACACTTCTTAAATAATGGAGGGCGGGGCCACCCAGTGACCCCACCCTCCTCTAATGCATGGAGACTTCTCTATGAATGAATGAATGAAATACTTGTATAGCGCACAATGAGAACTGAATCGCCTCTATGGCTTTACCTGTGATGTTACAGGGGGCAGGGTCACCTGTTTACATAAACTGGTGACCTCACCTTTTTGTCACTTTTTTTGTGAAATGGTAGGGGTACATTTGTACCCCATTACCAATTCACATGGGGGGTGGGATCTGGGGGTCCCCTTGTTAAAGGGGCTTCCAGATTCCGATAAGCTCCCCGCCCACAGACCCCCACAACCACCGGGCAAGGGTTGTGGGGATGAGGCCCTTCTCCCCATCAACATGGGGACAAGGTGCTTTGAAGGGCTACCTCAAAGCACCCTCCCAATGTTGAGGACATGTGGCCTGGTACGGTTCAGGAGGGGAGGTGCTCTCTCGTCCCCCCCTCTTTTCTTGTGGCCGGCCAGGTTGCATGCTCGAATAAGGGTATGGATTTTTGGGGGGACCCCACGCCATTTTTTTTACATTTTGGTGCGGGGTTCCCCTTAAAATTCATACCAGACCTGAAGGGTCTGGTATGGATTTTGAGGGGGATCCCCACACCATTTTTGTAAAAAAAATTCTGCGGGGTTTCCCTTAATAGCCATATCAGACCTGAAGGTCCTGGTATGGAATTTAGGGGGACCCCCACTGATTTTTTTCTTTTAATTTTGGTTCGGGGTTCCCCTGTGGGGAAATCCCCATGCCGTTTTTATCTATGAACTTTTATGTGTATTGGACAGACAATTCATTGTAGCCGCGAGTAGTTTTAAATGACTTTTTTTCCTTTAGAAATGTAATTTTGCTGTCAGGCTGTTCTAAATACGGAAACATGCGCCCCTTTACAGGCATACTATAGACACCCCCAAGTACGAAATTTAAAGAAATATTACACTTTTATTGTTTCACTTCAAGCATTATTAAAATCACTGCTCCCAAAAAAACTGCTGTTTTTAAAACTTTTGTTTGCATTGATACATGTCCCCTGGGGCAGTACCCAGGTCCCCAAACATTTTTTATGATAATACCATGCATATAAGCCTTTAAAATCAGCACTTTTGATTATTCATGTTTGTCTCCTATAGACTTTAATGGTGTTCGCGTGTTCGAACAAATTGTTTGCCTGTTCGCATGTTCTGGTTCGAACCGAACGGGGGGGTGTTCGGCTCATCCCTAATCTCAATATGTAATCAACATATATCATATTTTCAGTATTGATACAATATTGATAGCAATAGCTTGGAGGATACTTAAGCATAGAGACATCCAACGTGTTTCGCAGATGTATTTCTGCTTCTTCAGAGAAACTTAAATATGCATCTAAATGTATCAATTAGATTCAAAGAGAATATCATTAAAATCACATCAAATTTTCATGTAGATCTGAGGGGGACATGCAAGGAAAATAAAAACAGCGTTTTTGGATGATAGAAGCAGAGCTTCCCCTCATTCCAGATCTTCCCCCTCGGATCTACAGCAACTACACTTCCAAGTGCACTTGTAGTGCACAGTGGAATTGCCTTTAGTAAATCAACCCCAATGTGTGCTACATACAACATAACACATTTGTTAGCACATTGTGCTGACTAATACATTTGTTTAAGTGTGAATGGGTCCTTAGATGTTTATGACAATTAGATCTATTTCACATTTCTGGATCAATTGTGTCCACTTTGGACCAGCAGAAATTGACTAGGCAGAGGTGTGCACTGCTAAAAGAAACTATATTGTTTGTATTAAGGCATGCTGTTTGTGTATGCTTGCCATGTTCTCATTGTTTGAGGAAAGCAGACGAACTATATGCAAAAGCTGTTTTATTGTCACCAGTTTTAGTGTTTGCGACAATATGATGTTAGGTTGCAAGTTTTATTATTCAAATGAACACTTTTTAGCTCTGCTGCACCCAGGTGTCTTGAGACAGCTGTTTCACAAGGAACTTTACCGCAGGGAGGGAAAGACTGTCGCAGAGATGCTGTAATATGAAGGCAGACAACGAGGTACAGATAAACACATTTACTATGAACAGTGAATAAAACAACGCAAATAAGACCTTGATAAAACACTAAAGTAACTTACTTATTTTGTATGTTTTCCAACCTCTGGGCTGTTTTGGCATTCTGTATTTCTTTATTCTTTCCTATTACATTTAGAGTACTTGCATCTGGCTCTGGCTTATATTTCCTCATGATAGCAGTGTACTTCATCCCCCCTCTCAACCATCATCCCCACCATCAGAAGCATTGCCTACACATACATATCCCACACCTGCCAAACCTTTTTACCAGATATGAGGTAGTGCTATGACAACTTTCCCAATGACCAATACATGAAAAAATCTTAATAATGCAAATACATGTGTCCATATACAGTGCTGCACTCAAATGAGTACACACCAACAGATTTGTCAGAAAACCTTTACTTTCCTATCAGAATCAATATTTTCTATGGGACACTATACTACAAAATACTCCCACAAATGCAGGTCATTGATTGCAACCAAGATTTGTTAATTTGCACACACAAAAAAATATTTTTCCTAACAAATTCATTCAAGACCATGTTGCAAAAATGAATACACCCCAATGAAAGTCTTAGAAGCAAAGCTCCTCTTTAGACAGCAAAATCCTAATTCACAAGAATTCATCTACAGGAGAGTCTATTCATTAAACAGGCATCCAGCAGACAGTTGATTATAAAAGTGCATTACATAACAAAGAAACCCCCTTCCAAAACCAAACTGGAGTGATTGTTTTCCGTGACGCAATACGGCTTACAATGCAGAGGAATGGCATGCATGGGTGTCGTCCACGAAGAAGGCCTCTCCTAAAGCCCATGCACAAAAAAGCCTTCCTAGAATTGGCCAGGTCTCATGCTGAAAAAGAAGATGACTACTGGGACTCTATACTCTGGAGTGATGAGACCAAGATAGATGTTTTTGGAACTGATGGTTTCAAAACTGTATGGCGTTGCAAAGGTGAGGTGTATAAAGAAAAATACAGGGTGCCTAAAGTAAAACATGGTGATGTCCTTCTGTGGGGCTGCATGAGTGCTGCAGGTATAGTGGAGCTGTATTTTATTGATGATATCATGAATTCACAGATGTACTGCTCTATATTGAATGAAAAGGTGCAACCATCACTCCATGCCCTTGATCTTCATGCACTTTTCCAACATGACAATGATCCAAAACACACATCTAAGGCCACTGTTGGATTTCTGAAGAAGAACAGGGTGACAGTGATTCAGTGGCCAAGTATGTCTCCTTATCTGAACCCAATCGAACACATATGGGGAATTCTGAAGACACAAGTTGAGCATCACTTTCCATCCAGCATCCAGGCTCTGAAAGAGATCGTCCTTGAAAAATGGAAAAAGATAGATGTTACAATATGTTGCCAACTTGTTCATTCTATGCCTAGAAGACTTGGTGCTGTCTTACAAATCATGCAGGTCATACAAAATACTAGATGTAGTAGTTTTTGTTGTGGGGTGTATTCATTTTTGCATCAACTTATTTGATTAGAACTGAAGATTTTGTAATCTAAGTTATATTATTAATCTTATTTCATGTAATGAGGTAAACAAATGTTCTATAAAACTCAGTTTTGTCAAAATTGTTCTTGAGATATTGATTAAAATCTTACTTCCAAAAGGGGTGTACTAATTTATACTGTGCATCGTACATATCTTAAGTCCACAAAGTTTCAACGTCCCCACTTGTGAATATTACAAATATCCAATCTGTGATAAAATCTTGCAAGATAAAATGTTTCCTTTCTGATCCCACAAGGAGGCAATCAGATATTGAAAGGTTTTATGGTAGTTCAAAACTTTGGGTATTAAAATAGTAAATTGTTATAAATGTAGCCAGTGCTGACTATTATGCCTAAAATCAAGAGACATTTTCTGTGTTGTTAATGTGGGGTTGGTTCCCTCTAGTGTTTGCTGGAATCGCCTTTTCCTTCTGATAGGGTTTAGAGCAAAGCATCATGGGATGTGTAATTCAGAATGCTGAAGTGACTATGCAGGCTGGACTGATCTGAACTACAATTAACAGAATGCTGAGTGGACAGAACGGATTGCTGGAAAAGGATATAAAAGGATATAAAAGAAGCTGGTGCAGCCTATATCAGCCTCTCGGGACGCCATTTGACTCTGCCAGCAGGAGGTCTGTATGGCAGAGAGTTGCTGATGATTTGCGGCGTACACAGTGGGGAACCAGACAGCTATAACCAGAGGGGTATCTTTGGAGACCATTACTTCTTCCTTGTAGTGGATCTGAGGGTGTTCTGGGTCATTCAGAGATGCCTGCACTCCAGATCCCAGTGGACTTCAGCATGGAACGGCAGGCGCCATTACCCAGAGCCAGAATACAGTCTTCTCATCATCTGCACTATTGCCAACTTTATCTGAGTTCCATAGAGGTGAGCGAACATAGCCCATATTATAGCAAAAGACACTGCTTTCAGACATCATTCACAACAGTTCAACTGGTGGTACTGGTAGTCCCACAGATGTTCGGTTTTGTACTATAACGAACACTGAAAGCAGACATCTATGCCCAGTTTACATTATTGATTCTAGCAGCTATATTGGATAACATCATTAGGATCATAAAAGAAGGAAGTTATCATACAACAAAGATAAACCAAGGTTCCGCCAAATTTGCTAGATTCTGACATCAAGGATTACATTAGTTGTAACACAAAGAGGCTAGCTGAAGATATCTGGATTTTAAGGAATACCCTTTACCCTTTTATTATTCTCTTTTTTCCCTCATCTGCCTAAATTGCATTGGACTCTATTTAGAGGGAGCCAGTTTATTTTTTATTTTTTTTTAATACGAACTTTTATTGAGACAGAAAGAAAAAAATAGGCACATACATTAAGCGACTGATTGCTCCTGAACATGAGCATCATATCACAAGAAACAGAGTGACAACAGTACATTGATTGCGTTAATGGAGTAACAGGCTTTCTAGTGCATAACAGAAGATTGTCTGAAAAGTACCTGCCACCCAACCTATTAGTCATCGCTCGTGGGGGTATGGAAAGTAAGGAATCAATCAGGGTCAGAGCATCCCCCACTATACCAAGCACTGGAGTAGCGACTGTAACGCCAAATAAGAATAAATATGGATATGCCATTGAAAACCTAAGAAAGACAAGAAAAATAGCACAAACCATAAACTAAACTGTAATAACTAAATAAGTGCTCCAAAAGGTACGGGACTAAAAGATCCTCGAACTAGGTCGGTACCCCGTTTAGGGGCGAGCAGACTCCCAGACTGTCCCAGCCCAAAGGCACAAGGCCTCAGGGGGTCCAAGATTTCCACTTAAGGTCGTATACCTGCATGGTGTCCAAAATTGTATGGGAAATCCTCTCCATTAACTGTATTGCAGCCATCCTCTTAAGCACCTGATCCCATGCAACCGTAAGCGATCGCCAGAATAAGGCAATCGACCAGTGTACTGCACTAAAGAGGGTATGGGAAAGTTTTTGTTCAGGGGGGGTAGAACCAGGGATATCAGCAAAGAAGAGACACATTTGGAAGGTAAGCGTGATAGGAGTGCCAATGATCCCCGATACCCTATCCTGTACTTTCTGTCAGAGGGTCCTGAGAGACGGGCAGCTCCAAAATATATGGAGATGAGTACCTGAGTCAGGGCAACCCCGAAAACAAGATCCAGAAGCGGTGGGGAAGAAGGTATGTATTTTCGCAGGGGTGTAATACCACCTGGTATGTAGCTTCATCACCGTTTCCTTCACCGCCTCGGACCTGGTGCAATTATGCATATTAGAAATCCTATGAGTCCACTCCTCCGGGGAGACCTCCTCTCCAGTCTCCAGCTCCCACTTAAGTATGGCCGCAGATTTCTCAGAGAGGCCCACGTCTGCAAGGGATAAGTATATAATGGAGATACCGCCCCTATCTCTAGATTCTGGGCCACAGAGTCTCTCAAAAAAGGTGTCTGCCCCCCCAGGTGGCCTTTGGGAAGTAGGTATTATAAAAATGTCTAATTTGCAGGTAGCGAAAAAATTCTGAATTAGGCAGGGCGTGGGAGGACCGGAGAGATCCGAAAGACCGAAAAGTCCCCCTGACATGCAGGGAACCGTAGGTGATCAGATCCCCCCTAGTCCATAATGCAAAACCATTGTGATCATGGAGGGCAGCCGGGAACTCAGGATTCCCGATAAATGAGGCCATCTTCGGATGGGGGGACGAAGTGAGAATTTCCCACTGTACAGGACCACAGGCGAAGTGACTGACTCACAACTGAGTTCAGGGCCGAGATCTCTTTTATATGTAAGGATTTATTCCAAAGAAGTCCGGGGAGGTAATAGGGGGCCACCAAGGAGCGCTCGAAGCGCAACCAGGGTACTGTCCTCGGGGAATAGTGCCATTGGGCTAGTTGGAGGAATCTGGCTGAAAGGTAATATAACCAGATGTTCGGCAGACCCAGACCCCCCCTGTCTCTGCTCCTGTATACCATATGCTTGCCTAAACGGGGCTTTTTGTTGTGCCAGACGAACTTATTAATATCACTTTGTAAGGATTCCAGGGTCAGGCGGGAAATATAGTTGGGTAGGGATCTGAATAGAAATAAAAGTTTAGGGAGGATCGACATCTTAACTGCCTGAACCCTGCCCAGAAATGAAATATGGTAAGAGTCCCAGGTGTGTAACAGTTGTCTAACGCGGGAAAACATAGCCGGGTAATTAGCGAGGTATATTTTATGGCTAGAAGCTGCTAGTTTAATCCCCAAATAGGAGAAGGTCTGACCATCCATAGGAAAGCCAAAATTCGCTTGAATCTGTGCTGCAGTCTGTTGGGGAAAATTAATCGGTAGAGCCGAACATTTCGCGAGGTTAACACCCAGACCAGACAGACCCCGGAAATCATGCAGGATGGAAACTAGGTTAGGTATGGAGACAATGGGGTCCGTCAGAAACAGGAGCACATCGTCCGCATACATGCTCAGCTTAAACTCCTGATCCCCCTTAACATAGCCCCTAATATTGGGGTTGAGGTTAATCGCCCGGGCCAGAGGTTCTATGGCCAGGGCAAATAGTAAGGGCGATAATGGGCACCCCTGCCTGGTTCCACGACCCAGAGTAAAATAGTCTGAGTTACAGCCTGGCAGCTTAATTCGGGTGCGAGGGTGGTGGTAAAGTGCCCTGAAACCGTGAACAAAGGCTCCAGAAAAGCCAAATTTCTCCAAAGCCAGTTCTAGATAGGACCATAACACACTATCGAACGCCTTGTGGATATCAAGGCCCAACAGTAAAACTCTACGGGAAAATAGATCAGCATTCTGTATGACATTAGAGGCAAGCCTGATATTATCCGTGATCTGTCTGGTCGGTATAAAACCCGTTTGGTCTGGGGAGACTAGAGAGGTGATTATTTTAGAGAGCCTGTCGGCTAAAATGCGCCCAAAAATCTTAAGGTCAGTGTTTATAACCGAAATCTGCCTATAATTCTGTGGGAGAGTGTGATCCTTATTAGGCTTGGGGATCAGAGACATATTCGCTAACAGCATGTCCTCCGGGAAGGTATTACCCTCAAGGACATGGTCGAACATGGCCCTGAGGTACGGTGTCAGGGAGTCCTGAAATTTTTTATAGTATTGGGCCGAGAATCCATCCGGCCCGGGAGTTTTGGAGGGTTTAAGGGATTTAATAACTTTATAAATTTCCTGATCAGAGCACGGGGCATTTAAATTCAGAATCTGGTCTGGTGTTAGACTAGGGAGTGGTATCCCCTCCAGCCAAGTCTCGAGGGCCCGGTCCGGAGGGGAGGCCGGGGGGGAAAGGAGGTCCGCGTAAAACCCGGAAATTTTTTTAAGAATCTCAGCGGGATGGGAAACCACTGTGCCATGAGCGTTTCTTAACCTGTATGTGTGAGGGGCTTGAATAGATTGGTTTAGCTTTTTAGCAAACATGGCCGAGGCAGAGTTGCTGTGTAACAGAAACTTGGCCTTAGACCAGCGTAAAGATTTCTCCGTTCTGTCTGACAAGATTCTGTCAAGTTCTAGTCTGTGCGAGTTGATTTGTTGTAGGAGGTCAGGGTCGTGATTTTGAGAGTGTAAGTGATAAAGTCTATCAAGTTCGATCGTGAGTCTGCGAGTGTCTGCCAATCTCTGCCTATTTCTTTCTGCCGCCAACTGAATCAGGTGTCCCCTAACCACTACCTTATGTGCAGCCCACAGTATAGAGGGGGTGTCACGTACCTGGTGGTTGAGCCTGGAATGCAGGGAGCGGCCCCTCGTATCCCCTGGCTATTGAACCCCTGAAGGTGGAGACAGGTATTCAACAGTCCAGAGGGCACAAGTGCCTGGTAGACGGTATTGGTCCGGGAGGTCAGCTGGGCACAGATAACAGGCTGGTGTAGCGGATGGTGCTTGACTGTCGCTGGCAGGCACAAGTGCGGGAACTGGCTGGTGCGCAGATGTTCCGTAATGCAGGAACTCAGGTAGGTAGCAGGAACAGCGGAGTAGATACAGGCCGGGTCAGCAGGAGACGATCAGCAAGGTACAAAGGGATGAGGCAGAAAACGTGGTCAAACAGGCAGAGGTCGTAGGCAGGCAGCAATCGATCAGAGTCAAGGAACAAGCCGGATGTCAGGAATCAGATAACAGGTTCGGATACAAACAGTACGGATCACGGACACGCTGTAGACTGGACAGCACAGATGGAAGGGAGCCAATGACTAAAGAAGGCTTCAGGGCGCCAAGCGAACGTACGACGGGTCAGCGCGCCCTCGTACGTAGACGTGCACCCGTTCGTGACCTACGTGTGCGCGTGTGCGCGTTCGTGTCGACGCGAGTGCGTTCGTTAGCTTTGACGCGCGTTGACGGGAAACGACGGACTCTCCACGACAGGTTCCGACGGGTAAGGTTTCTATGTCTAGTCGAGACGTTAGGGCGATCGTGACATTGCCCCCCCCCAAGGGGCAGCCCCCGGATGCCCAACCGAGCCCACTTGTTCGGGTGAGAATTCTTGAAGGCGCGGATAAGTCTCTTGGCATGAATATTAGCCTCTGGCTCCCAGGAATTCTCCTCGGGTCCGTAGCCCTTCCACTTAACTAAGAATTGGACCTGGTTTCCTCTTTTCCTACAGTCCAGGATGGCCTCAACTTCGAACTCAATATCTCCATCGACCAACACAGGTTCCGGAGGGCAGGAGGTCCTGTCAGAGAAAGGATCCTCAACTGCAGGCTTGAGGAGCGATACGTGGAACACCGGGTGAATTCGGAAAGACTCAGGGAGTTCCAACTCAAATGCCACGTCATTTAGTTTCCTTTTGATCGGGAAGGGACCCAGGAATTTTGGACCCAATTTCTTGGAGGGACAGGATAACTTGAGATTTAAGGTGGACAGCCAGACCCTATCCCCGGTCTTGAGATCCAGCTCTCCTCTTCTTCTTCTGTCGAAGACTTTCTTATTATGTTCCTGCGACTTAGTCAAGGTTTCCTGTAAGAGTTTATTATTCTCTTCAAAGAAAGCAAGTCTCTTCTGAAGCGTTGGTACCGGACATTCAGGAAGATCGCCAGACAGGAACAACGGATGGTACCCGAAATTTGCATAAAAAGGGGACTGTTTGGTGGCTGAATGGACTGAATTATTGTAGGCGAACTCGGCCATAGGTAGCAGGGAGACCCAATCATCTTGTGAGAAGGACGAGAAGCAACGCAGGTACTGCTCTAAGGTCTGATTCGTCCTCTCGGTCTGACCGTTGGTCTGCGGATGGTAGGCTGAGGACATGCAGAGGTCGATCTTCAGAGTTGCACAGAGTGCCTTCCAAAATCTAGATGTGAACTGCACCCCCCTGTCAGACGTGATATTGGCGGGGATGCCATGAAGTCTTATAACTTCCTTTATGAAGACGTTAGCTGTCTCCGCGGCAGAGGGAGTGCCCTTCATGGGCAAGAAATGAGCCATCTTCGTGAGCCTGTCGACTACGACGAAGATCGCTGTATGGTTCTCCGAAGGGGGGAGTTCGACGATAAAATCCATGGAGATCATTCTCCATGGTCTATCAGGAACAGGTAGAGGTCTTAGTAAGCCCCAGGCTCTGGACTTGTTGCCCTTATTCCGAATGCAGGTCGTGCAGGCCTGTACGTAACTCTTGCAGTCGTTCTTCATCCGCGGCCACCAGAAGTTACGCCTGAGTAATTCTAATGTTTTGAATGTTCCAAAGTGGCCGGCCATGGGATGGTCATGACAGGAAGCCAGAACCAAGGTCCGAACTGTCTGGGGGACGAAGATCCTGTTCCCATGCCACATAAGATCATCGCTGGAGGACAGCGGGATACCGGATGGAGGTGAGGCGCCTCTGGAAGCCTGTTTAACTTGAGAGACCACATCTCCTTGGAGTAAGAGGAAGTTTCCAGCAGAAAGGATGGTGTCACTGAGAGGTGGATCTTCCGGCTGGCTAAACATACGAGATAAAGCATCTGGCTTCGTGTTCTTGGATCCGGGGCGGAAGGTTATGTGGAATACGAACCTTGAGAAAAAGAGTGCCCACCTGGCTTGACGAGGCTTCAACCTTTTAGCTGTCTTCAGATATTCGAGGTTTTTGTGATCTGTATAAATCAGGATTGGGTGGATAGCCCCTTCTAGCAGATAGCGCCACTCCTCCAGTGCCGACTTAATTGCCAGTAGCTCACGGTCGCCCACGTCGTAGTTTCTCTCGGCTTCGGATAGTTTGCGGGAGAAGAACGCAACTGGGTGGAGTACGGACTTAGGTCCCTGCCTCTGGGACAGCACAGCTCCGACTGCCACCTCCGAAGCGTCAACCTCAAGAGTGTATGGCAGGGTAGGATCAGGATGTTTCAGAATTGAAGCTGAAACGAATAGCTTTTTCAGGGTTTCGAAGGCCTCTTGTGCCTCAGGTGTCCAGCGGAACTTGGTGCCCAGCTTGGTTAGCCCGGTAATGGGGGCGATGATGGAGGAGAATCCCTTTATAAATTTGCGATAGAAATTCGCGAAGCCCACAAACCGCTGAACTCCTTTTCTATCGGATGGGGCAGGCCAGTCCTGGATTGCAGTTATCTTCTGGGGATCCATCTCGACCCCTCGAATCGAGATAATCAGACCAAGGAACTGGATACTCTCCTTCTCGAAAACGCATTTTTCAGGCTTGGCATACAAGCCGTGAGAGCGGAGGCGAGTCAGTACCTTCTTGACATGTTCTCTGTGGGTGGCTAAAGTGGAGGAAAAGATTAGTATATCATCCAAATAAATGATAACAAACAAATCTAAATAGTCTCTGAAAATGTCGTTCACAAAATGCTGGAACGTAGCCGGGGCGTTACATAACCCGAAAGGCATCACTAAATATTCATAGTGTCCGAAGCGGGTACGAAAAGCTGTTTTCCACTCATCGCCTTTTCTGATACGGACGAGGTTGTAAGCCCCCCGAAGATCCAGCTTTGTAAATAGTTTAGCGGAACCCAGTCTCTGGAAAAGTTCAGGTACTAATGGCAGAGGGTAGCGATTTTTAACTGTGATTTTATTTAGTGCCCGATAGTCCACACACGGACGTAAGGATTGGTCCTTCTTCTCTACAAAGAAGATCCCAGCGCCGGCTGGGGAGGTGGAAGGTCGGATGAACCCTTTTTTAAGATTATCGTCCAGGTAGGTCTTTAGAGTACTCAGTTCGGATTCGGACAGTGGGAAGATCCTTCCGAACGGAATTTCTGCCCCCGGGAGCAGTTCAATAGGGCAATCATAAGGCCTATGAGGAGGGAGAGTTTCTGCGCCCTTCTTGCTGAAAACATCGAGAAACGCATGGTATTGCTCAGGTACAGCTTGTCGGGTTTCTTCATCCGCATCCAGACAGAGAAGGACTGACGAGTCCCCATTGGGAGTCGGACAACAATGCTGGTGGCAGTAGTCAGAGGGGAACTTGATTACTCCGGTGGCCCAGTTGATGTGTGGATTGTGTGCCTTCAGCCAAGGCATGCCCAGAATGATGGGGAACAGGGGAGACTGGATGACATCTAGGCAAAGGAGTTCTTGGTGAGACCCGGCAATGATGGCGGGTAGAGGACTGGTCTCCTGAATTACGGGTCCTGATTCCAAGGTAGACCCATCCGCCAGGTATACCGAGAGCCCCTTCCCTCGTGGTCTAAGAGGAATCCTGTTCATTCGGGCGAAAGACGAGTCAATAAAGCCACTGCATGCCCCGGAATCAATTACCGCGTGGGTTGAGATAGTCCTTCCTGGGAGCTGCAAGAGAACAGGAACAGCTAGATGGGAGATGTTATCTGGCAACATAGGAGACGAGACAGGTGGAACACGGAGGCACTTACGCATCTTCGCCGGGCAGGAACGAACAAAGTGCCCTGGTTCCCCGCAGTATAGGCATAGGTTATTGACCCGACGACGCTGGCGTTCTTCCGGGGTCAGGGATGGGCGTAGTAGCCCCAGCTGCATAGGCTCCGGAGCGTCCGATGTGGATGCAACTGGAACAGGCGGAGGTGGGTGACTAGGCACCCGTGGTAACATCCAAACCGGACGGGGAGTTGTGGTGGATCGTTCTTGGCGGCGCTCCCTCAAACGCCTGTCAATCTGGATAGCAATGTCAATCAGGGCCTCCAGGGTTTCAGGAACACCCACTCGTGCCAGCTCGTCTTTCAGGGCCTCGGAAAGCCCCATGCGGAACTGGTACCGCAGGGCCGCATTGTTCCAGTCCGTGTCTGCACTCCAACGTCGGAATTCAGAGACGTAGTCTTCTACGGGTCTGCGACCTTGTTGTAGGGCATGTAGGGCTGCTTCGGCAGTGGCGGCAAGCTGGGGATCCTCATAAAGCCTGGACATTGCCCGGAAGAAAGTGTCCATGGAGTCTAGGGACGGATCCTTCTGTTCCAACAGTCGGTGTGCCCAGGCCTGGGGTTCATTGCTTAACAGGGAGATGACGAACCCCACCTTCGTTGCCTCAAGGGAGAAAGTTCTGGGCTGTAGGGCGAAGTAGAGTTCGCAGGAGTTGCGGAATGCCCTGAACTTGCCCCGGTCCCCTGTGAACCGTTCCGGGGTTGGGACCCTGGGTTCAGGTGGCAGCATCACGACTGACGGCGGGGCATGGGCCCCAGGAGCCGCTGGTGCAGAGGCGGATAGCGCCTGGATTTGTTCCTCCAGTCTGCCGTAGCCCTCTTGTAGGTTCTTAACTGCCTGTGTAAGGCCGGCCAGATGGTGGCAGAGTTCGTCCATGGGGGAGGCTCCCTGCGCAGGCTCGGACATGGCTGTCCAGTACTGTCACGTACCTGGTGGTTGAGCCTGGAATGCAGGGAGCGGCCCCTCGTATCCCCTGGCTATTGAACCCCTGAAGGTGGAGACAGGTATTCAACAGTCCAGAGGGCACAAGTGCCTGGTAGACGGTATTGGTCCGGGAGGTCAGCTGGGCACAGATAACAGGCTGGTGTAGCGGATGGTGCTTGACTGTCGCTGGCAGGCACAAGTGCGGGAACTGGCTGGTGCGCAGATGTTCCGTAATGCAGGAACTCAGGTAGGTAGCAGGAACAGCGGAGTAGATACAGGCCGGGTCAGCAGGAGACGATCAGCAAGGTACAAAGGGATGAGGCAGAAAACGTGGTCAAACAGGCAGAGGTCGTAGGCAGGCAGCAATCGATCAGAGTCAAGGAACAAGCCGGATGTCAGGAATCAGATAACAGGTTCGGATACAAACAGTACGGATCACGGACACGCTGTAGACTGGACAGCACAGATGGAAGGGAGCCAATGACTAAAGAAGGCTTCAGGGCGCCAAGCGAACGTACGACGGGTCAGCGCGCCCTCGTACGTAGACGTGCACCCGTTCGTGACCTACGTGTGCGCGTGTGCGCGTTCGTGTCGACGCGAGTGCGTTCGTTAGCTTTGACGCGCGTTGACGGGAAACGACGGACTCTCCACGACAGGTTCCGACGGGTAAGGTTTCTATGTCTAGTCGAGACGTTAGGGCGATCGTGACAGGGGGACACCTCATTCGTATCATTATTAGCAAAATAATCTGTAATGTGGGAGGAAATCTGCGTTACCAAGATTGGGTCAAAAAGAAGTGCCTCATTTAGCCTCCAACCCGCCACTGAGGGCTTAAGGCCCATATGGGACAGGTCCAAGGAAACCATCTGATGGTCAGACAATGGGCAGGGGTGAATGGTCGCAGTAGTGGAGTTTGCCAGGAGAATCGGTGAGCAAAACAAATAATCTAGCCTGGAGTAACTGTCATGAGGGTGGGAATAAAAGGTATACTCCCTTGCCCCTGTTTTATGGGCCCTCCAGGAGTCTGTCAAATTATGGGAAAGAAGCATTGCTTTTAGAGATTTCGAAAAGGCGTTAGCGGAGCCTCTGTCCCTACTACGGTCTAGCACTGAGTGAGCTACCAAGTTGAAATCGCCCCCCACTAACATGTGAGGAGAAATAAAACCATCTAGGACCCGGAAGAACGCCTTAAAAAAAGCAAGTTGTGAGTCATTGGGTGCATATACATTTGCCAAAGTGACCTGTTTACCCTGCAGGGAACCCTGAAGGATGATAAACCTGCTCTCAGGGTCTTTATACACTCTATCTATGTTAAACAGAACCCCATTACGGAAAAAAATAGCCACCCCCCGGGATCGGGATGCATAAGTGGTGTAATAACCACGAGAATAAGCCTTATCAAAAAATGAGGGGTGATTACCCGTAGAGAAATGCGTCTCCTGCAGAAGCAACACATCCGCATTTAACTGTTTATAGGCTCTGAATGCTTTCTTTCATTTTTGAGGGGAGTTAAACCCCTTAACATTATGTGAGACTATCTTAATCCCCATTGATTATATAGAGGGGCAAGCATAACCCTATAAAAGAATATATCTCCGATCCCGAGGGGGGGGTAAAAAATAAACATGTACACATTGGACAGCCCAATAGGCCGCACTGCAGAAGAAGGCAATAAAAGTATACAAATAAGTGTCTCCAGAGGATCATATCATTAGTCAACCGAGCAGTATAACAGAAGAGTGTCCCGTACCTGAAAATAAAAACAACCATAAAAAACATAGTGAACAAATAAACCATTGGGGTCGGGAGGGGATAGACCATCCCGACATAAAGATAAACCATATCTGTCAGGTCAGTGACCTTCCTGAACAGTAGGACCTCAGGGTCCAACACTCTCGTCCTCCTAAGAGGAGATAGGGGGCGGGAGGAGCAGGGACCAACTCGCCTCCGCTCACCCCAACTCTCCACTCTCCCGCGGGGACGTAAGAGCTGGGGGACAGACAAGCGCGGGACCTGTATCCCAACACAGCGGGGACTAGGTAGAGCTAAAGGTGCATCAAGAGTTGCGCAATAGGCCAGAGGGGGGAAGGGTGTTGAAGGCACTGTAGTCAAGGCAAAAAATCCCCCATCTGGCCGATATACCAGTCCACAAGTCCCATCAATCCCAGGCCAGGGAAAAAAACTGGGCCAACGGGTTAAATAGAAAAATGAAAAAACAAGCCCTCACATGAGGTGGGCTCTGAGGTTTTGCCTTTGCCGCCTGCGGTCTCTGTGCGGGGAAGGGGTGGCCCAGATGGCCGAAGGGCGAGGTGTAGAAGGCATCCTGGGGAGGTCTTCCTTCGCCATGAGTCCCAGCTTGACCAGGAGCTCCTTGCCCTCCTGAATGGTGGTAACCGAGTACGTGGTTAATGAATAACCTGAAGTTTGAATGGAAATCCCCATCTGTACCGTATTCGGGCTTCTTGCAGGGGAGTTGTGATTTCTTTAAATTTACGCCTCTTGTCTGGGGGCGCCGGGGAAATGTCAGGGTAGATTTGGATCTTAACCCCCTCCAGGGTAATGTTGGGGGTGGCTCGAGAAGCCCTCAGGATCTCCTCCTTCGCCAAATAATCTTTGAGGCACAAAATAATGTCTCTTGGAGGTTTGTCTTCCGGGGGCTTGGGCCTCAAAGCTCTATGCAGCCTGTCACATGTAAATGCAGTGATAGGAGAAGCAGGCAGTAGGGATTGAAACAGCTTCAGCACGGCAGGGGATAGGTCAGTAATGGCCTCCGGGACCCCCCTGAGCCTCAGGTTGTTACGTCTGTTTCTATTGTCAAGGTCCTCCAAGTGGCCCTGGAGCTGGGAGACAGACTCAGAGAGGGTTTCATGATCCCTGCGGAGGTCAGAGTATGCAAGCTGCAGCTCATCATGCTTAGTTTCCAATTAATCAGTTCTGCCCCCTAATACAGCGAGCTCCTGTTGTAAAGTGCTGGTGGACTTATGGAGTTCGGTTTGAAACTTCTCCGCCAGTTTTGTATACATGGCTGTGAGGCTGTCATCCAAGTCCGCTTTAGTGAGTTGTAAAGGGTACTCACCATCCCTGATCGAATGTGCAGGGGAGGCTGCAGGACTGCCTCTGAGCTCTGGCGTGCGTCCCAGGTCAGCGCCATCTTGGAAATTCCCCGCCATCTCCCGGGCCCTGAGGAGATAATTCGTGAGGGACCGCTGTGCTGGTTTCCCGCGATGGGACTTGGCGGACGGCATGCACCGATCTTTCTCCCGGGGGTGCAGGTACTTCAAGTGCTCGAACGGCGTGTTAAACGGCCCCGGGGAGTGAGATAGTGTCCCCGCTGTGACGGAGCTCCGCTCAAGTGCGACCGTCCAGGTTCGCTCCGCGCATGCGCCCCTCGGAGCCAGTTTATTTTAATGCAATAGTCTGTATATTGTTCTTTATACTGTGCAGGAGTTTATGGCCTGTGAGTTGAGGAGGCAGAAGGGAGAAACCTGACACAGAAAATATAATGCCAGTTGTCTACTTTCCTGTTAACCTGTTCACATGGGTTTTTGTGATTGGGTTAATGTTGGTGTTCATTCACTACTGAAAGGAACTGTGCACCATTTTATTGCCTTTTTGATAAGTTAGATAAAATATTTATGTGTAAGAGTGTTTTCTTGCTAACTGACCAAATTGATATATATACCTATTTTGTGTTCTCATTAATACAGTAAACATATTTAAAGTTTCTTTAATGCTGTATGAGTCTCTATTTACTACTACAGTTGGTAAGATGACTGAACCCAGGTTGTCAGAGATTGAGGCAATCAGTGGGGTACAGAGTCTATTAGCAGCCCTCACGTGGGTACCGCTACCTAGAGATCTGTATGTCAGACCAAAACAAGACTCAACTGAGAGTGACAGAGAGATTTAGTTCCAAAAGAGGGGAGGTCCCTTCACCTAAGGAATAGGTGGGAACTTTGCTTTTTCCAAACTTAGCCTGAGTTTCTGTGCAAGGTCTGGTACTGGCCCCCTGTGCTAACCCCCTGACTCTTTCTGTGTTTGTCAATGTGGTTATCTGGGAAAAGCACATTTTAAATTCTATCCTTACCCAATCAGCAGTTCAACATCATTTTATCTTTATCTGGTTGGCTGCCATGCATGTTTCCTTAAAGTGTATCTAAACTTAAATACAAAAATGTCATGTAATGCAGCTTATCAGTCCTTAGGAGTGGTTGTTGCATGCATTTTCTATTTTCAGGCTAAGGGCATTTTCAGCAAGTACAGAAAATATTTACTGACCTTGCCAGAAATGCAGTTTCCTTGTCACTACCAGCCAGCCACAAAGACAGCCAGAACAATCCCTCTTTCTTTTGTGGACTGCTAATCACATAAATCCACCATATGATGATAACGATGTGAAGTTCAGACTTTGTGACATCCATCAAATCGATATTCCTATCGCACACATCCCTGGTATCAGTGGCTCATGAAGTAGCGGGTGCTGCAGCGATTACTAGTTGGGTCCTGGAAGTATCAAACAAGCGTACATATTCGCCAGCACACCATGGATCATCAATTTTTCGTCCAAAAGGTTTAACCATTTCGCACCCGCGCTATAGCCAAAAGACAGCTGTAGCGCGGACGCTAACTGCCGGGAGGCCATCCCTGGACGTCCTCCCCTTAACTTCCCCTCTGCGCACCGCCGCGGGCGTGCATCGGGGAAGTTCTGTGCTGGCCGTGTCCCCCGGACACAGCCAGTCACAGATCGCTGTAAACGGCCAATCACAGCGGCCGTTTACAGCGTGATCGCGTGCCCAATGAGAGATGATCTCATATGTAAACATATGAGATCATCTCTCATTCATCGCCGGCTTTCCCTCCTCACACAGACAGTGTGTGAGGAGGGAGAGATGAACCACTGCATCTCTGCAGCGGTCAGTGTAAAAAAATAAATAAAAATACAGTGCCCATCTGTCCCCACTGCCACCTGTCCCCACTGCCATCTGCCCCCACTGCCACCTGTCAGTGCCATCTGCCCCCACTGCCACCTGTCATCAGTGCCATCTGTCCCCAGTGCCATCTGTCATCAGTGCCACCTGTCATCAGTGCCACCTGTCCCCAGTGCCATGTATAAGTGCCATCTGTCATCAGTGCCACCTGTCATCAGTGCCACATCAGTGCCACGTGTCATCAGTGCCACATAGTGTCATCTGTCATCAGTGCCATATCAGTGTCACGTGTCACCAGTGCCACATATTAGTGCCATCAGTTATCAGTGCCACGTATCAGTGCCAGGTATCAGTGCCATCTGTCATCAGTGTCAAGTGTCATCAGTGCCACGTATTAGTTCCATCTGTCATCCCCCGGACACAGCCAGTCACAGATCGCTGTAAACGGCCAATCACAGCGGCCGTTTACAGCGTGATCGCGTGCCCAATGAGAGATGATCTCATATGTAAACATATGAGATCATCTCTCATTCATCGCCGGCTTTCCCTCCTCACACAGACAGTGTGTGAGGAGGGAGAGATGAACCACTGCATCTCTGCAGCTGTCAGTGTAAAAAAAAAAAAAAAAAATACAGTGCCCATCTGTCCCCACTGCCACCTGTCCCCACTGCCATCTGCCCCCACTGCCACCTGTCAGTGCCATCTGCCCCCACTGCCACCTGTCATCAGTGCCATCTGTCCCCAGTGCCATCTGTCATCAGTGCCACCTGTCATCAGTGCCACCTGTCCCCAGTGCCATCTGTCCCCAGTGCCATGTATAAGTGCCATCTGTCATCAGTGCCACATCAGTGCCACGTGTCATCAGTGCCACATAGTGTCATCTGTCATCAGTGCCATATCAGTGTCACGTGTCACCAGTGCCACATATTAGTGCCATCAGTTATCAGTGCCACGTATCAGTGCCATCTGTCATCAGTGCCACCTATCAGTGTCACGTGCCATCTGTTTTCAGTGTCACGTGTCATCAATGCCAGGTATCAGTGCCATCTGTCATCAGTGTCAAGTGTCATCAGTGCCACGTATTAGTTCCATCTGTCATCCCCCGGACACAGCCAGTCACAGATCGCTGTAAACGGCCAATCACAGCGGCCGTTTACAGCGTGATCGCGTGCCCAATGAGAGATGATCTCATATGTAAACATATGAGATCATCTCTCATTCATCGCCGGCTTTCCCTCCTCACACAGACAGTGTGTGAGGAGGGAGAGATGAACCACTGCATCTCTGCAGCTGTCAGTGTAAAAAAAATAAAAAAATAAAAAAAATACAGTGCCCATCTGTCCCCACTGCCACCTGTCCCCACTGCCATCTGCCCCCACTGCCACCTGTCAGTGCCATCTGCCCCCACTGCCACCTGTCATCAGTGCCATCTGTCCCCAGTGCCATCTGTCATCAGTGCCACCTGTCATCAGTGCCACCTGTCCCCAGTGCCATCTGTCCCCAGTGCCATGTATAAGTGCCATCTGTCATCAGTGCCACCTGTCATCAGTGCCACATCAGTGCCACGTGTCATCAGTGCCACATAGTGTCATCTGTCATCAGTGCCATATCAGTGTCACGTGTCACCAGTGCCACATATTAGTGCCATCAGTTATCAGTGCCACGTATCAGTGCCATCTGTCATCAGTGCCACCTGTCAGTGTCACGTGCCATCTGTTTTCAGTGTCACGTGTCATCAATGCCAGGTATCAGTGCCATCTGTCATCAGTGTCAAGTGTCATCAGTGCCACGTATTAGTTCCATCTGTCATCAGTGCAACGTATAAGTGCCATCTGTCATCAGTGCCACATATTAGTGCCTTCTGTCAGTGTCACGTGTCATCAGTGCCACGTATTAGTGGCATCTGTCATCGGTGCCACATCAGTGCCACGTATCAGTGCCATCTGTCATCAGTGCCATGTCGGTGTCCCGTGTTATTGTCCTGGTGCTCCAGGGCCTTCAAAAGTGTAATAGGTAGTCAATGAGTTAGATGTGTAATTTATGCTCCTAGAACATGTGACAGTGCTCCCTGAATGTTGGGCCTCTCTAAGTGGCCAGGCTGTGGAAAAGTTCCACACATGTGGTATCATAATACTCAGGAGGAGGAGCAGAATTTATTTTGGGGCATTATTTGTGGTATACACATGCCCCATGAGAGAAATAACCTATGACAATGACAATTTTGTGGAAAAAATTAAAATAAAATAAAAAATCTTCATTTTTCAAAGAATTGTAGGAAAAAATGACAACACCAAAAAGCTCACCATTGCTCTTACTTAATACATTGGAATGTCTACTTTCAAAAAATGGGTCATGGGGGGTATTTGTACTTTCCTGGCTTGTTCGGGTCACAAGAAATGAGATCACCAGTACATCAGATGTGATCAATTTTGTGTGATTCGCACCACAGCTTGTAGACTCTCTAACTTTCACAAAGACCAAATAATATCCACTAATTTGGGTTATTTTTACCAAAGATATTTAGCAGTATAGATTGTGGCCAAAATTTATGAAGAAAAATTAACAATTTGCTATATTTTATCACAGAAACGAAGAAAAATGCCTTTTTTTGAAAGTTTTTGTTATTTTTTCATTTATAGCGCAAAAAATAAAAAACCCAGAGGTGATCAAATTCCACCAAAATAAAGCTCTATTTATGGGAAAAAAAGGACAAAAAATTCATTTGGGTACAGTGTTGCATGACTGAGTAATTGTCATTCAAAGTGTGAGAGCACGTAAAGCTGAAAATTGGTCTGGGCAGGAGGGGTGTTTAAGTGCCCAGTAGGCAAGTGGTTAATGAAGAGAATCACATCACAAAGGAAAAGTGCAACGCTTCAGAGCCGCACAGGACCCCTTCGTAAGGCATGGGACGAAGGGGTCCTGCACGGCTCCGAAACATTGCACTTTTCCTTTGTGATGTGATTCTCTTCATTAAACCTTTTGGACAAAAAATTGACGATCCATGGTGTGCTGGCAAATATGTACGCTCGTGTGACATCCATGGCTGCCTCCATGCATACAATGGGAAATGAGTGTAGATACAAAGGCACAGAAAATGTGTTATTTGCAGGGAAAATAAAAGAAAAAGAAAAAAGCCTGAAATCAAACATAATGAATACAACCACTGCATCTAAGGACTGGTAAGTTGCAAAATATTTTTTTTATTTTTGTATTTAAATATGCTTTAGAGCAGTGGTCTGCAGACCGTGGCTCGGGGGCCAGATGCAGCCATTTTCTTGCTTTTATCTGGCCCTTGGGGCACTATTTTCATCCACTGATACTAACAATGGGACATAATTTCCCCTACGGACACCAATGAAGGGGTAGAATTCTTCTCAATTACACTACGATGGGAGGCTGGGTTCACACATCCAACGGATGTGGCTCGCAGCAGGGGTCCAGTGTGTCCTTGTTCTCTGTTCCAGGGATGAATCAGGGACCAATTTTTGCCTGAATTGGACCCTGAAATGGAGCCAAAGACGAACAGCATTCCTGTGCAAGCCGCTCCACAGCCACAACGCAGATATGTTAACCGGCTCCATAGAGAGCTGGTCACAATCTCCTATCATGCGAATTGGATACAGGTAAATCTGCTTCCAATTCACATAGGTGTGAACCCAGCCTTAGAGAATAGAAATCCTTTAGTTTGCAATGTTTGTGTATATTTGCAAAGTGTACATTTACATAGTTTAGAGAATAAAGTGAAACTGTATTTACAATAAATGTCCAAATGTGTAACGTAAAATAAAAAACAGAATTTTTGCTTGTATGTGATTTTTATGATTGACGTGAACCCAGTTTCACCATATTTACTAAGCTAAATGAGCATCAGATTTGCAATGCCAGTGAACAGTCTTTTTTCTCATTTTCGTAAATCAACACCAATGCCAAATCTTAATACAGTCAATATATTTAATTCTGCTTGCTCCTAAAATATCACCAATCAGCCCTAGAATGCTAGATTCTAGTGGTAGTTTAAATATAATATTGACCTAGGTAAAAAGTCAATGCTATTCATGAGTGAACATCCTTTAAATAATGTAGACACAAATTTGCTACTGCTTTGTGTGGATGAACAGGTGTAATAAGCATTTGAATGTCTTTCCAGGCCCTTCAAAAATAGCCTGTTTATATAAATCTATTTGTATCGTAGACCCATCAAGCAGCAGAGGGAAGTCCAGAGTATCAATAGTCATATGATTCCCAAGAGCAATCATATATGCAAATTTTCATTCTCATTCATCAGCATTACATGGAAGACTCTGGGCACTGCATGTGTTCATATCCTCAAGGTTGAAATTATTGGTTCTTCGATCATCGGGAGGGGAGATCAGCACAGTATCCTCAATCATAAAGCTTCACATTCTCAAAGGGAGGTAAATAGATATAACCTTCTAGACACACTTGTGTAATATAACACAGTAAATGTTGTGCCAAATGATGGCATACAGCTCCTCATGAAACAAGTAATGGATCAAGGCTGCATGCAAGAAACAGTGCTAAGGTATCAGCAAAAAAATTTATTTGTGTTCCCTATGTGACTAGAGATGTCCCACAAGTCACTTTAGCATTTGAATGCTCATATGGCAGTGGGTCTGCGACTGTTGTGGCTGTCTGTAGTATAGGAGTATTCAAATAAAGGGCCGCTATTTAAGAGATCTCACATATATTCTGCTGTGTTTTTCTGCCAAGGCCCATGCAAGTATTGGCAAGTTGGAAGGATGTGATGTGATATGACCAGTTCGAAAATTATTTCTTACTAAGACCTACCTTGTGGTGCAGCAGACTGGAACATGCTCTGACAGTTTAAGGAACACAGTAAAATGGAAACCACTATGACGTCTTTGGAATTGGTGTCTAACCACCTCATTCCGTCTCATGGCTAAGGGCAGATAAATACATGGAAGGGTTGAAACTCATACAAGGAACCACAGAAGAGTTGGGAAAATGTCCATACACTGTATGCATGGAGGCAAAATTTTGAGACATTATAAGTAAGGAAAATCAGGATATTTGGTGCAATCTGGATGAATCTTGGTTGCACATGAATTAATTTGTTCACCTCTTATTATTGTTGGTAGTAGACAATACATTAATGACACAGAAGGAGAGGTGCAAGAGTAGAAGGAACATATCAGCTCTCTTCTGCCATCCTTGCGAGGGAGGAGTACTGTCAGTGCAGGCTCTGGGCTGTATGAGAGGGACACTCACAGCTCAGAGGCACTGATGAGGAGGTACTGATAGGCAGCACTGATGGGCAACACCAATGGGCAGCACCGATGGGCAGCACTGAAAAGCTGTACTGATGGGCACTGATAGGCAGCATTGATGAGCACTGATAGGTGGCACTGATGGGCGCTGATAGGCAGCACTGATGAGTACTGATACATGGCACTGATAGGCAGAATTGATGAGTACTGATAGGTGGCAATGTTGGGCAATGTTGATAGACACTGATAGGCGGCATTGATGAGCACTAATAGGCAGCACTGATAGGCATTGTTAGCCGGTACTGATAGGTTGCACTGGTGGGCACTGATGAGACTGCACTGATAATCAGGGCACTGGTAAGATTGCACTGATAATCAGGGCACTGATGAGACTGCACTGATTACCAGGGCACTGATGATCAGTGCCCTGATTATCAGTGTAAATAATGTACTGACAATCTTGCCAGTTAATGGCTCTCCTTTTCTCACACAGACACAGCATGGGAGGAAAGTACTGCCAATAACCATATATAAATTAGTGCTGCGCTTAAAGGCACCTATTTAAATAGGTGAAAAAAATGTGCATATCTGACAAACGAACAAGTGAATGGAAAGTCCATGAAATATTTAAGAACAGTCCCAAAATTAATCACTCTGGTGCATCTAGAGCTTAGTTAAAAGTCCTCAGATGGCATTCAAGGTTAAATATCTTGTCACGTTCTCAGACTTCATAAGCTCTTGAAAATGGGTTATAGGCAAGTAGAGAAAGTAGATACTCTTACCAGATGGGTTGGACACATCCACCGTATAGTAGTGTGTCTTGCGAGCTTATGGGGGGGCTCCAGCCACTCACCCCAGTATACCGACCAGATGTTATTTTCCTCTCAGGGTTCCTTATGGTATCCGGATCGGGAAAATGAGTAGGGTTTCCGTACCATAAACTACTGTAGAGCTTGGTGCCAGACTTTGGGACTGTTCTTAAATATTTCATGGACTTTCCATTCACTTGTTCGTTTGTCAGATATGCACATTTTTTTTCACCTATTTAAATAGGTGCCTTTAAGCGCAGCACTAATTTATATATGTTATGTGAACTTGGTTTGTTTGTGTGCTAGCAGCTGGGCTGTGTTTCTCACAGAAATTTTGTAGTTTCACTACTTTTCTTCACTTTTTTCATTTTTGAAATTGCGCGGTGTTTTTTCTTTTTTATACTGCCAATAACCAGCCTGTTTACATCTGATCAGCTGATCACCTGGTAAAGGACCACTGTGATTGGCCCTTTACCATGATCTGTGAAGCAGGGGGGCAGAGTTCAACCTCCCAGAACTGGAAGCTCCATGGCCCGAGTGTAAGGGGGGTCATGGTTTCTTTCACTGGGGCCTTGGGAGTTCTAGTTACACCTCTTTGAGAGGGTTAAGGAGAAAAAATGTGTGGGGACAATTGTAGACACTCACTAAGGTTGAACTGGATGGACTGGTGTCTTTATTCAACCTTACTAACTATGTAAATATATAAGTATGCGTGCCTGTGGACATTTGTGTAATTGTCCCCAAGACAATGTAGCACAGATGGGAGCCTAATAACTGTATGGGCAAATGATAACGTTTCTTGGCTTGATGTTGGCTTCAGTGAGGCATCTTTCACACTTGCCTTGAGTTTGTTTCATCAGTTCAGTCAGTTTTTTCAAAGAAAAAATTAATCAGTTTTTCATCAGTTTTTACATCAGTTCTTTACATCACAGTTACATAGTTACATAGTTAGTCAGGTTGAAAAAAGACACAAGTCCATCCAGTTCAACCACAAAAAAAAAAATAATAATAATATCATACAATCCCATATACCCAATTCTATACCCACAGTTGATCCAGATGAAGGCGAAAAACCTCAGCAGAGCATGATCCAATTTGCTACAACAGGGAAAACAATTCCTTCCTGATCCCCAGTGAGGCAATTGGATTTTCCCCGGATCAACTTTGCCTATAAATGTTAGTACCCAGTTATATTATGTACATTTAGAAAATAATCCAGGCCTTTCTTAAAGCAAGCTACTGAGCTGGCCAGAACCACCTCTGCAGGGAGTCTATTCCACATTTTCACAGCTCTTACTGTGAAGAAACCTTTACGTATTTGAACATGAAACCTCTTTTCCTCTAGACGTAAAAAGTGCCCCCTTCTCCCCTGTGTTGACTGTAAAGGGAATAACTCAACACCAAGTTCACTATATGGACCCCTTATCCCCTTATATATTTGTACATGTTGATCATATCCCCCCTTAATCTCCTCTTATCAAGAGTGAATAAATTCAGTTCCTCTAATCTTTCCTCATAGCTGAGCTCCTCCATGCCTCTTATCAGTTTGGTTGCCCTTCTCTGCACTTTCTCCAGTTCCCCAATATCCTTTTTGAGAACTGGTGCCCAAAACTGAACTTTATATTCCAGATGAGGTCTTACTAATGATTTGAACAGGGGCAAAATTATATCTCTCTCTCTGGAGTCCATATCTCTCTTAATACAAGAAAGGACTTTGCTCGCTTTGGAAACCGCAGCTTGGCATTACATGCCATTATTGAGCTTATGATCTACCAAAAACCCCAGATTCTTCTCCACTATGGATCCCCCCAGTTGTACTCACCCCCCCCTAAAATGTATGGTTCATGCATATTCTTAGCCCCCAAGTCCATAACTTTACATTTCTCAACATTAACCACTTAACAACCGCCCTATAGCCAAATGACGGCTACAGGGCGGTTTCTTATCTCTGGGAGGCCGTCATATGACATCCTCCCAGAATTCCGCTCTCGCGCGCCCCCTGGGGCGCGCACTCGAGAGCATCCGTGACCGCCGGGTCCACAGGACCCGGCGCATCACGGATCGCGGTAAACGGCCGCTCATAGCGGCCGTTTACCACGTGATCGCTCCGTCAAATGACGGAGTGATCACTTGTAAACAAACCGGCGTCATGTTATGACGCCGGTTCCTCCCTCCCCCTCTCTGTACCGATCGGAACAGCGGAGGGGGAAGAGATCGGTGTCAGCAGCGATGTGGGCTGCATCTGCAGTGCCCACATCGCTGCTCACCGAAAATTAACCCCTCAATTCCCTGCAAATACTCTGCAATACCCTGCCATTACTCTGCATTACTCTGCAATACCATGCAACACTCTGCAATACTCTGCATTACTCTGCTATACCCTGCAATACCCTGCAATACTCTGCAATACCCTGCAACACTCTGCAATACCCTGCAACACTCTGCAATACTCTGCATTACTCTGCATTACTCTGCAATACTCTGCAATACTCTGCATTACTCTGCATTACTCTGCAATACCCTGCAATACCCTGCAATACTCTGCAATACCCTGCAATACTCTGCAATACCCTGCATTACTCTGCAACACTCTGCAACACTCTGCAATACCCTGCAACACTCTGCAATACCCTGCAACACTCTGCAACACCCGCCAACACTCTGCAATGCTCTGCAACACCCGCCAATACCCTGCAACACTCTGCAATGCTCTGCAACACTCTGCAATGCTCTGCAACACCCACCAATACCCTGCAACACTCTGCAATGCTCTGCAACACCCGCCAATACCCTGCAACACTCTGCAATGCTCTGCAACACCCACCAATACCCTGCAACACTCTGCAATGCTCTGCAACACCCGCCAATACCGTGCAACACTGCAATGCTCTGCAACACCCTCCAATATCCTGCAATGCTCTGCAACGCAATACTCTGCAACGCCATACTCTGAGATACCCAGCCCTACCCAGCCATAGTCGGTGATACCCTGCAATACCCAGCCATAGACACCCCCCCCCCTCCCGCTGCCCTCCGGTGCTTCTACCGACTCGCCAATATGATCAAATCCAGAATCTTTTTTTTTTTTTTTCCAGGCTTCTCAGCTTAGAGGTGAGATGCGGGGTCTTATTGACCCCATATCTCACTGTAAAGAGGACCTGTCATGCCATATTCCTATTACAAGGGATGTTTACATTCCTTGTAATAGGAATAAAAGTGATCAAAAAATTTATTTTTGGGGAAAAAAATGTCAAACTAAAATAAATAAAGTAAAATGAACAATAAAATTTTTATTTATTTTTTTAAAGCGCCCCTGTCCCCATGTGCTCGCATGCAGAAGCGAACGCATACGTAAGTCCCGCCCACATATGAAAACGGTGCTCAAACCACACATGTGAGGTATCGCTGCAAACGTTAGAGCGAGAGCAATAATTCTAGCCCTAGACCTCCTCTGTAACTCAAAACATATAACCAGTAAAAAAAAATTAAATTGTCGCCTATGGGGATTTTTAAATAGCGACGTTTGGCGCCATTCTACGAGCCTGTGCAATTTTAAAGAGTGACATGTTTGGTATCGATTTACTCGGTGTAACTTCATCTTTCACATTATGCAAAAATTAGGCTAACTTTACTGTGTTTTTTTTTTTTTTTAAGCACAAAACTGTTTTTTTTCCAAAAAAAAGCATTCGAAAAATTACTGCGCAAATACCGTGCGAGATAAAAAGTTGCAACGACCACCATTGTATTCTCCAGGGTGTTTGCTAAAAAAAACATATATGATGTTTTGGGATTCTATGTAATTTTCTAGCAAATAAATGATGATTTTTACATGTAGGAGAGAAATGTCAGAATTGTCCTGGGTGCTCCAGAACGCCTGATGGTGCTCCATGCATGTTGGGCCTCTGTATGTGGCCACACTGTGTAAAAGTCTCACACATGTGGTATCACCGTACTCGGGAGTAATAGCAGAATGTGTTTGAGGGTGTCATTTGTGGTATGCATATGCTGTGTGAGAAATAAACTGATAATATGACAATTTTGTGAAAAAAAAAAGTAAAAAAAAATATTGATTTTGCAAAGAATTGTGGGAAAAAATGACAACTTCAAAAAACTCATCATGCCTCTTACTAAATACCTTGGAATGTCTTCTTTCCAAAAAGGGGTCATTTGGGGGGTATTTGTACTTTTCTGGCATGTTAGGGTCTCAAGAATTGAAATAGGCCGTGAGTACTTCAGGTGTGATCAATTTTCAGATATTGGCGCCATAGCTTGTGGACTCTATAACTTTCACAAAGACCAAATAATATCCACCAATTTGTACTTATTTTTACCAAAGATATGTAGTAGTATAAATTTTGGCCAAAATTTATGAAGAAAAAATTACTAATCTGCTAAATTTTATAACAGAAACAAAGAAAAATTCATTTTTTTACAGAATTTTCTGTATTTTTTCTTTTATAGCACAAAAAATAAAAAACCCAGCGGTGATTAAATACCACCAAAAGAAAGCTCCATTTGTGTGAAAAAAAGGACAAAAATTTCATATAGGTCCAGTGTTGCATGACTGAGTAATTGTCATTCAAAATGTGAGAGCACCGAAAGCTGAAAATTGGTCTGGTTATTAAGGGTGTTTAAGTGCCCAGTGGTCAAGTGGTTAAACCTCATCTGCCGCATAGTCGCCCAATTAGACAGAGCATTGAGTTCGGCTTGTAAATTGGAGACATCCCGTAAGGACGTTATTCCACTGCATAGCTTGGTATCATCTGCAAATACGGAAATGTTATTTTTGATCCCAGACCCAATATCATTTATAAAATTATTAAAAAGTAAGGGTCCCAGTACTGAACCTTGGGGTACACCACTGATAATCTTAGACCATTCAGAGTAAGAATCATTAACCACTACTCTCTGAATTCTGTCTTTTAGCTAGTTTTCTATCCATATACAAACTGATATTTCCAAACCTGTAGACTTTACCTTACACATGAGCCGTGTATGTGGAACTGTGAATGAATGAATGAATGAAATACTTGTATAGCGCACAATGCGAACTGAATCGCCTCTAGACGCTGTGGCGAGCTTTGATCATCGAACGCTTTTGCAAAATCCAAGTATAGCACGTCCACCACCACCCCTCTGTCCAAGGTTTTACTTACCACCTCATAAAAATAAATCAGGTTTGCCTGACAACTTCTGTCTTTCATGAATCCATGCTGTCTGTTGCTTAAAATATTTTTTTCCTGCAAGAACTCGTCTATGTGGTCTTTTATTAATCCCTCCAGTATCTTCCCAACTATACAAATTAAACTAACTGGTCTATAGTTACTTGGTAAAGACTTTGTTCCCTTTTTAAATATAGGCACCACATTGGCCCTGTGCCAATCCAGTGGTACTATTCCTGTCATTAATGAGTCCCTAAAAATTAGATACAATGGCTTTGAAATTACAGAGCTCAATACTTTTAGGATCCGTTGGTGGATGGCATCAGGTCCAGGTGCTTTATCCACCTTTATTCTGTCCAAATATTTCTGGACCATATCACTTTTGAGACATTGTGGATTTGGGGCTGTGTCACTACCGCCCCCATTATGGACATGAGCTCGCCCATGCTCCTTTGTATACACAGAGCTGAAAAAAGTATTTAATAAATTAGCCTTCTCTTTGTCCCCAGTCACCCACTTCAGATTATTTTGTAAAGGGCCTACATGCTCAGACTTGACCTTTTTACTGTTAATATATTTGAAGAATTTTTGGGGGTTTGTCCTACTATCTTTTGCAATCTGTCTTTCATTTTGAATTTTTGCATCCTTGATTTTCTTTTTACATATTCTGTTATATTCTTTGTAGCATTTAAATGACACTAGCGTTCCTTCATTTTTATATTTTTTAAAAGCTCTTTTTTATAGTTTATAGCTTTTTTAACTTTTGCCGTGAGTCACATCGGTTTTATTTTTAGCCTTTTAAACTGGGTGGTCTATAACAAACTCCAATGATTAACTTTGAACTACGCACATCTGTATGCAGTTCCACCCATAATGCTTCAGACTCATCACACTCTCTGTCCACAAGGTCCTCTTTCTCACTGAGCTTTGAGATCACTTCTCAAATACAGACAGACCCCTCCACCTTTCCTTTTTACTCTGTCTTTCCGAAAGAGTGCATAACCAGGAACCTCCTGATACACCAGAGCTTCCAACTCACCTATTTTGCTTGGCAGACTTCTGGCATTGGTGAACAAACATTTTAATGCATTAATATATTTTGACAGGTCACATACTATCCTCTTGGGTGTTCCGAGATTACAACTAGGACTTGCTACTATACTTACCTTGGGTTTATGTGCTTTGGTTACCCTACCACTAATGCCCCCAATATTAAGCTCTGGAATATGCTCCACGCTGACTATCTCTATCTCTGGACCCTCCCCCCCATTGCCTAGTTTAAAATTACTCTTTCTGCCCCAATGTGGTGTGTGGGTTTCCCATGTACTGGTCTACCAATGATTGGGCTCTTGCATGGATACTCTTATGTAACCTACCCCTATGGGCTGGTTCATCAGTATCTGAATATTACCTCTGTTTTTTTAATGCAACATTGGAGGGTTATATATGATGAGTTGCATCTAGGTTCTTTGTATTGTTGCATTTATTACCATTACTATTCCCTATAGTATTATTGAACCATCCTTCACTTCCTTTTTGACAGTGGTCCATGTGTGATGGTGTCATACCCTCACGTTTGTATCTATTTTTTATTTCCTGGAGCATCAACACTTCTCTATAGCAGAGTTTTGTAAGTATAGAGGCTATGTTAGCCTAGAGTATTGGACTGGAGGCCATGTCCAAGAATGCATATATCATTATTATATGTTCCTTTTAACTTGATTGTTTTTTGTAGCCTGGTCTCCATATGCCTCCTGTGGCCACATAGAACCTCCCCCACCACTATGTGTTGACTTGATGTGTGCTCCTTGGGGTCCCTTTGGTGAATTTGGTGGGAGAGACTGGGTGGAGGGAGTCCTGAACCATGATATATGACGTTTTAATTACTATTTTTTTCTAAATGAATTTTCTGTTACTAGAGCCGCTTTCAATACTGGTGGTCTGTATAATACCCTGAAGAAACCATTCATGGTGAAACCTGTAAGCATATGATCTTTAATCAGTGACCACCCAATGTATATGGATACTTTGGCCAGTAAAACAGTTTTGTAAATATACTCTGCTTTCACTGTTATGAACCCCCTTTGTATTTTCTTTATGTAATAATAGAAATGTATACTTTTTTTAACACATTTTGTATATATATATATATATATATATATATATATCTGTATATATGGCACCACTCACCACTATAATCCCAAAACCCTCTCTTTGCCATGTAATACACAAGGTATAATAGAAAAGGTTGTAGAAAAATATAATTTTTATTAAATACATATATTGTAAAAGCAGAATCTGTACATGTGTAAAAGAAAAGTGGCTGAACAACATGAAAGTCAACATGGCATGGCAATGACTATGTTTTACTCATAAGTCCCAGACTGCCATGATAGAATGACATGATGCAGTCCAGGGACCACACCCAATGCGTTTCAGAATCCCTTCTTTCTTTAGGGGTGTATTGTAGATGGAGAGTATACATCAATGTTGACAATAGTTTATAGAGACAAAATATAAGCCACAAAAAAGATAAAAGCAACCAGCAAAGTCCATCCAGGGATCACTGAAACCAAGACCACTTACGGCACCCAAAGGATCAACTCGAGAACCAGCCAGAATGGGGATTTGTGTATGTAAACACAAACCCTGTGTCAGCAAGGCACCAAAGGGCACCTGAAGGACTCTCTAACCATGAGAAACAAAATTCTCTAATCTGATGAAAGAAGGATTGAACTCTTTGGCCTGAATGGCAAGCATCATGTCTGGAGGAACCACTCATCATTTGGCCAATACCATCCCTACAGTGACGCATAGTGACGCATAGTGGTGGCAGCATCATGCTGTGGGGATGTTTTTCGGCAGCAGGAACTGGGAGACTAGTCATGATTGAGGGGAAAATGAATGCAGCAATGTACAAAGACATAAGCACACCGCTGTCTTCAGGAAAAACTGGCTACATGTGGCAGTCCCCCTCCCCCTTGTAAGTCCCCAGTAGTGCTGAGCTATTCAAGTGTCCTCTCTCTTGCTCCCGTGCCTCCAGGAAGGGCTTCCTCCGTGTGTTGTGGCATTATCCTTCAAGCACCTAAGCCCCAACCCAAGGCAGGATAACCCCCCAAAACTAGGGGGTACTCCTGAGGGCCACCAACAGCCTCCTCAGCGCTATATCTCCATCTTCCAGCTGACTGCCCCTGCTGGCATGGCTCATGCCTATTTATGAGGTAAGCTCTGCCCCCTGCCATCCTACTCCTGGGGATTGTCTGAGGCCTACTAAATATTGCAGGTAGCCCCTCCTAACCTCCTGCCCACCAGCTCTAGAACATTCTCCTATGTCCCAGAAACAGGGGAAGGCACCAGAGGAGCTGTTAGGATGAGTCATCCAGCCCCGAGTCACTGAACCCTGACCCAGATTCACAGCTAAAGCTTAGCCAAATAAATTTACCCACACTACAAAACCTATGCTACATCTAGCACACACACTAGAGAGTACTACACGTATATGAAATATTTTACCTTTTCATAATAAAATAACTGTAAAAGCAGATGTTCCTTTGTGAACTATTTAAAATCATCCAAGAGATGCTTGTACCGTTGGATGAGAAAACATGTCATAAACTATTCGTTCTGGATGCTTGGATGACCTCTGGAACCTACATAAATGATCTTCAATGACTTTGAATCTGAAGAGAACATTGGCCTTAAATCTGTGAAAAAAAGGTAATTAAAGAGGAAGTAAACCCTGATGGGTTTACTTCCTCTTTTATTCCCTGCAAAAGCAAAGCATAATGGACTACTATGCATCGCATAGTAGCCCATTATGTGTCACTTACCTGACACAGGAGCCAGCGATGTCACCGATGTCCCCTGTAGTCTGGCGCATCCATCTTTTCGGTGGGGTCTCGCAGCTCCGCCGCTGTCATTCGGCGGAGCCGCGATGACGTCACTCCCGCTCATGCGCACGGGAGCCGACACGCGCGGCAGCTCCGTTGTTGGAAATGCCGCGCTCAGTGCGCCTGCGCTCCGCTCCGCGGTGCCTGTCTTCGGGCAAATATCTCCTAAACCGTATAGGTTTAGGAGATATTTCTTGTTACAACCACTTTAAATCTGTGAAAAAAGGTAATTAAATAAAGGATAAGTTCACTTTTACAAAAAAAATTTAATAACAAATGCACATTTTTTTGCAGGTAAAATAATATGCATTTATTTATTTTGTTTGTTAGAGACCTGTAAACCATTGCACTCATGATCGGCAGTTTACTTTAGATTGTGGCAGTGAACAGGGAAAAAGAGGAATGCTTATGCCATTGGATGAGAACATGTGTCATAAACCGTTTTTTCTGGATGCTTGGACGACCATTGGAACGTACATAAATGATCTGCAATGACTTTGAATCTGAAGAGAACATTGGCCTTAAATCTGGGAAAAAAGCGATTAAATAAAGGATAAGTTAATTTTTGCAAAAAATAACAAATGCTAATTTTTTTGCATGCAAAAAAAATATGCATTTATTATTATTTCTTGTTAGGGAAACCACTGCACCCATGATCAGCAGTTTTCTTTAGATTGTAACAGTGGGGGGGGGGGGGGGGGGGAGATATCCTCCACTTGCTGTTAAAACGAGGACTCAGGAAGAGGGTACAGGGGCCTGTGTATTGGTAACATGTTACATGTTACATCCTGAATATGGGTGTAACATATAACATGTTACAAAAGGTGAACTTGTCCTTTAACTAATCAGAAATCCTTTTGCCCCTGATTAGTGTGGATTGGATCTAAAATTGAACTTAACTGATGACTATCCAAGAGCTTAAACTCTATGATGGCATATAGGGATAATAAAGAAGATGGAGGATTACACACTGAAATCTATATAGTCCAATCTAGTAATCCACTACATGAAAATAATTAAATAAATGGCCAGTCATCCGGATGTAATTGGTTAATACTAAACTTTCTATCACTGAAAACTAGTTTTAAATTACAAATAAAATGGACATGTTAGACAAAGTGGGAGTCACTTAAACTTTTCTAAAATAGAAATATGAATGTTGCTATTTAAGGGTATATTCCTTATCTATGGAAATATTCTTTCCTGTGTCCATGAGGTTTATAATAAATGCATAGCAGAAAAATCAATCCATGATTTCACACATAAATCTTTGTGCTTTGCCCATAAACACTGTCAGCATTTTTCACAAACCAGATGAATTATAAATCAGTATGCACAGGCATACCTTGCTGGCGATAAGGAAGCTGCCAAACTTTATACGTGCACCATTTGTAGGATCCACAATTTACGTATATCAACAATGACTTTTTATTACCTATGGCAGACCCTCTACAAACTAACGGGGCTGCTAAGACATGCAGAATCAGCACACAAAGCTATTGCTTCTAGTTCACACAAAGCAATACTGTCCTTTTCCTTCTCATGGAAGACCCTCTGCAAACTTATCCTGACTGCTAGGATATGTGCAGAATTTGCATGAAAACTCCAGCATATTAATTACGTACAATACAATTCACAATAGATATATATATATATTTAATTGCTATCAGTTTATTAGGTTTTAACCACTTGACAACTGGGCACTTAAACCCCCTCCTGCCCAGACCAATTTTCAGCTTTCCGTGCTCTCATAATTTGAATGACAATTACTCAGTCATGCGACACTGTACTCAAATTAATTTTTTGTTCTTTATTTCCCACAAATAGAGCTTTCTTTTGGTGGCATTTGATCACCTTTGGGTTTTTTATTTTTTGCGCTATAAATGAAAAAAGACCGAAAAATTTGAAAAAAAAATGCATTTTTCTTTGTTTCTGTGATAACATTTTGCAAATTATACATTTTTCTTCATACATTTTGGCCACAATTTATACTGCTATATATCTTTGGTAAAAATAACCCAAATTAGTGGATATTATTTGGTCTTTATGAAAGTTAGAGAGTCAGATGACACCGATACGTGCCACTGATACGTGGCACCGATGACAGATGCCACTAATACGTGGCACTGAAGACACGTGACACTGATGACAGATGGCACTAATATGTGGCACTGATGACAGATGGCACTTATACTTGGCACTGATGACACGTGGCTCTAATACGTGGCACTGATGACAGATGGCACTAATACGTGGCACTGATGACACGTGACACTGATGACAGATGGCACTGATACCTGGCATTGATGACACGTGACACTGATAACAGATGGCACGTGACACTGACAGGTGGCACTGATGACAGATGGAATTGATACGTGGCACTGATGACAGATGGCACTAATATGGGGCACTGATGACACGTGACACTCATATGGCACTGATGGCAGATGGCACTATGTGGCACTGATGACACGTGGCACTGATGTAGCACTGATGTGACACTGATGACAGATGGCCCTATGTGGCACTGATGACACGTGGCACTGATGTGGCACTGATGACAGGTGGCACTGATGACAGATGGCACTTATACGTGGCACTTGGGACAGATGGCACTGACGACAGGGGGCACTGGGGACAGATGGCACTGATGGCAGGTGGCACTGGGGACAGATGGCACTGATGACAGGTGGTACTGGGGACAGATGGCACTGATGACAGATGGCACTGGAGACAGATGGCACTGATGACAGGTGGCAGATGGCACTGACAGGTGGCAGTGGGGGCAGATGGCAGTGAGGGCAGTGGGGACAGGTGGCAGTGGGGACAGATGGGCAGTTTGTTTTAGGTTTTTGTTTTTTTTCACTAACCGCTGCATCTCTCAGAGTGTGAGGAGAGAGAGCCGGCGATGAGAGATGATCTCATATGTTTACATATGAAATCATCTCTCATTGGACACGCCGTTCGTAATGTAAATGGCCGATGTGATTGGCCGTTTACAGCAATCTGTGACTGGCTATGTCCGAGGGACACGGCCATCACTGAACTTCCCCGATGCACGCCCGTGGTGTCTCGCAGAGGGGAAGTAAGCAGGAGGACGTCCAGGGTCGCCCTCCCGGCAGTAAGCGTCCGCGCTGTAGATGTCTTTTGGCTATAGCGCGGGAGCAAAGTGGTTAACAAGGAGAACAAGATAATATAATAAACAATAACAATAAAACAAGATAATATAATTAAGACCTGGTGTCTTGTAGTTATTAGTTATTTACGAACATTCAGGAATTCAGTAGTTGAAGTACAAATGTACAAGGTATAAAAACTGCATCTTAACCACTTGCCAACCGGCGCAAGCTGATGTACATCGGCAGAATGGCATGGACAGGCAAATCAGCGTACCTGTACGTCCCTTTAAATTTGCCGCTGTGCCATCGCGCACAGGTCGGGACCTCCGTGAGTCGAATCGCGAGTCCCGCAGACTCGATCGCTGCGGGGATACCTACGATCATCTCACAGGGAGGAAGAACAGGGAGATGCTAATGTAAACAAGAATCTCCCCATTCTGTCTAGTGACAGTGTCACTGATCTCTGCTCCCTGTCATCGGGAGCAGAGATCAGTGACATGTCACACACAGCCACGCCCCCCCCACAGTTAGAAACACGCCCCAGGACACACTTAACTATTACACTGCCACCTAGTGGCTAACCCCTTCACTGCCAGTGTAATTTACACAGGAATCAGTGCATTTGTATAGCACTGATTGCTGTATAAATGACAATGGTCATAGCTGATCGCCGCCATTACTAGTAAAAATAATTATTAATAAAAATGCCATAAAACTATCCCCTTTTTTGTAAACGCTATAACTTTTGCACAATCCCTTATTGCAATTTTTTTTGCCAAAAATATATACAAGAATACGTATCGGCCTAAACTGAGGAAAAAAATGTTTTTTTATATATTTTTAGGGGACATTTATTATAGCAAAATGTAAAAAATAATGCTTTTTTTTTCAAAATTAACGCTTTTTTTTGTTTATAGCACGAAAAATAAAAACCGCAGCGGTGATCAGATACCACCAAAAAGGGGAAAAGGACATCAATTTTGTTTGGGAGCCATGTCGCAAGACTGCGCAATTGTCAGTTAAAGCAACGCAGTGCCGAATCGCAAGAAGTGGTCTGGTCTTTGGCCAGCAAAATGGTCCAGGGCTTAAGTGGTTAATGCTTGGTATTCCCAGGTTTAAATGGGGAAGAAGGAAAGGGAGAGGGGTACAAAAAGGAATGGTGGGGGGTATTAGTAGGATTAGGGAGGGGGTAAGAATGGGGAGATAGATGAGGGAAAAGGGGAAGGGAGATGGTTGTGAGTTTGGTTTTCATTGGTTGCCATTGTCTGAATGTGCTAATATAAAAATAGGAGAAAATGAAAAAGAGAAAAGAAGGAGATGGGGAGGAGGAGAAGAAGGGGGGAAAGAATATATTTAGAATGGTAGGGTTGATAGATGAGTAAGGAAAGGATGAGTGGGTAAGGGAGAGAATGGCACAGGGGGCTCCCTAACCTCATGGTAGGTTCTTCACAGAGTTGTCAGACTCTCATTGGAGGCTTTGGACAGCGATATTGGATCCATGAATCCAACACCTTGAAAAACCTGTTTGTGGGGATACTAGTCAGCTTTTCATTGACAAAAAAAGGCACTAATGCAATTTCAGAAAATGTGCATTGCTTTTTCCATGCCACAGCTATTATCAGTTTAGAATAATAAAAAATGGGCTTGTTTCAACTGGGTTTTGTGAGGTTTGGAGGTTTAACGTGGGAGAGGGCTAACAATGGTTCTTTTGGGATCTGAATGTTGAGTAGTTTGTTCAGTAATGTAAGACCCTTGGCTAGAAAAGACTTATGCCGCGTACACACGTAGCCAACTATCCGGCGGACTTAGTCTGACGGACTTCCCGCCGGACTGTCCGCTGAACTTTCCGAACGAGCTACTTACCCACACACGGCACTTTTTCAGCGGACTAATACGGTGTACTAAGTCCGCTGGACTATCCGCCATACTTTTGAAATGAACAGACTCGCCCACGCACGCGGAGGAAAGTCCACTCATTTTGAGCGCGTCTCCAGGTAGCCGGGCCAGCGAAGGAGGCGTCGCTGGCCCCGTCACCTGGTATGGACTTGAAGGGGAATCCCTACGACGAAAAATCGGCTCGGGGTCCCCCCCTAGGTCCACATCAGACCCTTATCCGAGCACGCTACCTGGCCGGCCAGGAAAGGGGGAGGGGACGAGCGAGCGCCCCCCCCAAGCCGTACCAGGCCACGTGCCTTCAACATGGGGGGTGCCTTGGGGAAGGGGGGGCCGAGCGACCCTCCCACCCCAAAGCACCTTGTCCCCATGTTGATTAGGACAAGGGCCTCTTCCCGACAACCCTGGCCGTTGGTTGTTGGGGTCTGCGGGCAGGGGGCTTATCGGAATCTGGGAGCCCCCTTTAATAAGGGGGCCCCGGATACCGGCCCCCCACCCTATGTGAATGAGTATGGGGTACAATGTACCCCTACCCATTCACCTGTAAAATAAAGTAAAAAAAAAACACAACACACAAGGGTTAAAATAATTTATTGCACAGCTCCGGGGGTCTTCTGTCCGTCTTCGGGGGTCTTCTCGCCAGACTCTTCCGCTATCTTCTCCTAGCTCTTTTGCTAGCGGAGGAGCCCGGCTTTCTTTGCCGCCTCCCTCTTCTTCCGACTTCAGGGGTCTTGTCCCCCTCTTCAGGGGTCTTGTCCCCCTCTTCCGTTCTTCTTGCCAGGCCACCGCGCCTTCTTCTAGCTCTTTTACAGGCGGTGGCCCGGTCTTCTGTTGCCGCTGTCGCTGTCTTCTGTTCTTCTGTTCTTCTCTTCAGATGTTGCCTCGTCGCTGCCTCCGCTCACAATGGCAGGGAGGCGGCGCGCGGCGACTTATATAGGGACTTATATAGGGACATCGCCGGATGATGTCCCCGCCCATTATGATGTCACAGTCCCAGAGGATGCCGCTCTGTGCAGCAAATGTTTAGAGGAAAATACAGTTCTCACAGCTTCATCTTAACCAGGCAGAAGGCCAGGATGGAATACCAGGTGCCACATACATTTAAAGTGATTGTAAATACAATTTTTGTTTAAAATAACAAAAAGGTTTATATTTACCTGATCTGTGCAATAGAATTGCACAGAGTGGCCTCAATCCTCCTCTTTGCTGGTCCCCTGCCGGCATTCCTGGCTCCTCCTCCTCTTCAGGTACCACCTCTTATCATGGCACACCTGTGGGCTCGATATGGAGCCAGAATTTATGGATAAAATTAACCTGAATCCAATTTAATTAAATGGTGAGAGGGCTCTACCAGTAATAGGGTGTTACCAATTTGTCAGTTGGCACGGGATACCTTTCAAAGCAAATAAATCACTGAAATATAGGAAAGGGGGTTTGAGATAAAGAGGTATCCCAAGAAAGCAATGAGGAGAATCTACTACGGTAGATAATTGGAATAGATAGATAGATAGATAGATAGATAGATAGATAGATAGATAGATAGATAGATAGATAGATACAGTAGATAGATAGATAGATATATATATAGATAGATATAGAAATATATCTATATATATATAGATATAGATCTATATAGATATATATATATATATATATATTATGTATATATATGTGCATATATCTCTCACATGGATAATATGGAGCCTAGTATGCTAATATGCTAGCTATATGGAGCCACGCTGGCTGTGTCCATAGACACAGATAGAGAGGTTGGCCCTACCTCGTCTCAGGATTTGACTGACAGTAGAGGGAGCCAATGGCCTTAGCAAAGCCTGTGAGATCAGGAAGTGAGGAGAGAAAGCTACTGCAGACAGGCACGGTGTTGGATCGTGTAAGGGGGAGATAGTTTTATCCAAACATTTTTGATCATATTTAGAGGATTGCATTAAGGTAAAAAAAAGTTTAGGCTTTAGAACTAATTTATCTTCACAGTCAGCTCCCTTTCTCCACCAAAACTGTTGATTATCTGAGTCACTAAACATCTATAACACAGAATGTTTCCTCTCTAGCTCACCCTGCTGGAACAAGCTCAAACAGCAAGTGACTGAGAGAAAAAAACAGCCTGGCTACAGCCTACTGCTCCCTACAGAATTACAAAAGGCAAAAAGAGATAATAGAAGAGCAGGGGAAAGAGAGAGATGTGCCAAGCCACTTCTAGTGCAGTATAATTTTAATAAAAAGTAGCAAAGTATAAAAACAAATAAAATGCACTCACATAGTGCTCAATAGGTAAAGGCTTGTCAAATGAAACAATGGAAGAAGCTGAGGAAGTCTTTGATGACAGCATCAAAGGCTATCGTCAAAGTGGGTCATCAAGGGCTGAAGCCACAAAGAGACTGGGGAAGATGCAGATGGGTCTCTTTGCGTGGAAATGTTCTAGAGCTGTCAAATTTAGGTACCTACCACTGCACTGGCCACTGGAGAGCAGGAAGATCAATGAACTGCGTGGGTGTGCATCACAGTTCACTGAGAAGTCCCAGCCACCTGCCGCAATGGAGGATGGTACTTGTAGTTCATTCTTTGTGGGTGGAGCCCCACATTTCCACGCTGTTTTGAAACTGCGACAGTGGGGAGAGGGTCCCCTGCCCTCTGTCACAATGATGGGGGGGGTCAGTGGTGCAGGGGGAATTTGCTATATCCCAAATACAAGTGTAATGCCCCATACACACGGTAGGACATTCCGGCCACAAAATCCATCTGATTTTTTCTGATGGATTTTGGTCGCAACTTGTCTTGCATACACATTGTCGCACAAAGTTGTTGGAAAATCCGATCGTTCAGAATGAGGTGACATACAAAACGTACAACGGGACTACGTAGAGGCCAGTAGCCAATAGCTTTCGTCTCCAAATTTTTTCTGAGCATGCGTGGCACTTTGTGCGTCGGAATTATCTACACACGATTGGAAAAAGTGTGATCGGATTTTGTTGTCTGAAAATTTTAGACCCAGCTCTCAAACTTTTTCCGTCAGAAATTCGAACAGGAAAAGTCCTATAGAGCCCACACACGGATTTTCCGACAACATAATCCGATTGGACTTTTTCCGTCTGAATTTCTGACCGCGTGTATGGGGCATTACATGTAAAATGTTCAGAAAGGTGAACTTATCCTTTAATTTTTTGAATTGTCACCAACAAAATTGAAGAACACCTGTGTTGGTGATAACTGTATAAGGGGGATACTCCTTACTTTGAAAAGATTTCCTTTCACTTTCTGCTCTGTCTTCAGACAGGAATTAAAGAGAGATCTAAGAATAAAATACAGTTTTTAATCCTTCCATATTTTTACCAAAACTAAAAAAGATTCTACTTTACACTTTAACAAAGTTATCTCATAGTGTGTTATTCTGCCTAGAAAAAACACACGTATCATAATAATTTGTTCTAATTAATTCTGGATACAAGCAAAACAATGGCCAATATCCAACCTGACTGCATTAAGAGGGTAGCTTCTGTGTTCTTTTGTGGCCCCATCTTTTGAGGTACCTGGCCAATGCTTTTTTGCAAAAAGATGAATTAATAAATAAAATAAAACGACAGGTCAAACAGCTCAAAATACTGCAAACAGGATCACAGAAGTAGATGGGGTGGAATGCCAGCTAAGCAGATTCACAATAAGCCAATCAGGTCATTTTTGTTAACACTATTTTATAACTTTTTAATACATCCAAAGTGAGGATTTTCAGTGTAACAAAATAGTATTATTTAAATTACTACCTGCGAGCATTTAATTATTTCACAATAACCCAATGGACACTCAAACCCCACAGAGGAGGTCACTTATTAGTGTTGCAAATTTTATTAAAAAAAAATGTGTTTATTTTGTTTCTGTAATCTGTAATGTTCTTTTCTATGCAGAGAAAGTTGAAGAGCAGCCCCTTGTGGTGGTATTTGGGATTGTCACTTGAATGCCATTCTATATTATGGTTTTTCACTGCCATAATTTCCCCTATAAAAAAATAATTTGAATCATTGATGCCTCTAAAATTGTTTTTTTTTAATGCCTCTTAAAAAGCCATATTTATGCAAATATGCAATTGCTATTTTTATAATGCTTACTGTGTTACTGTCTTTGTACAACTAACATTTTTAGGAGTAAAAGAATTCCCAGAATAAGCAATCTGTCAGTGGAATGGAGACAGATGAGGTATTTTGCAGTTCTGTAAAAATAAGAAAAAAAAACAAGCTAAATTCTAGGCAATTAAAAAAAGAAAGGTTACAATTTTACATTAGACAATGCATTTTTTTAAATGATAATACAATTGACTTATACATATTAAGGTAAAGAGTTAACAGCTTTGTTGAAACAGACAAAAGTAGTAATATGTATGAAATACAGTATGTACCTCTCTTGACAAACAAACTGATCCAGCCTACCGTTAGGCTCTGTTCACATCTATGCGTTGCTATTTTACAGGCATTTTTCAGGCGTTTTTTCCAGGGTTTTTTCTGGAATTGTTTCAGGCGTTTTTGCAGATTTTTGCAGCGTTTTTGTACAGGCATTTTCAAGGTTAAAAGGTCACCATTGTAAAAGCAGTAAAACACCTGTAATCTGCCAAAAAAGAAGCTTCTGTACTTTTTTGAGCAAGGGGTGTTTTGCTTCAGGCGACAGAATGCTCAGATGGGAACAGGGGCCATTGAAATAAATGGGATTTGTTTTGTTGGACATTTTTAGAGCTGAGGCTTACAGCAGACAAATGCCTAAAAAATACTTAGGTGTGAACGGAGCCTTAGGCTACTTTCACAATAAGGCGTTTTACAGGCACTAAAATTAGCACCTGAAAAGAGCCTGTAAACTGCCTCTTCTGCAACCCCAGTGTGAAAATCTAAGTGCTTTCACACTGGGCCAGTGCGCTTGCAGGATGGGGAAAAAAGTCCTGCACAGACCCTTAACCGCCCCTGCCATTAAAAATAAATGGGTAGCGCTGCCGAAATGCCTGCAAAGTGCTGCTGAAGTGCCTGCAAAGTGCTTCGGCAGAAGTGCTTTTTGTTCGCTTTTAACCCTTTCCTCAGACGATAGCAGGGGTTAAAATCGCCCCGCTGGCGGCCTGAAAAGTGCCGCTATAACAGGGCTAACGCCCTCCGCCCCAGTGTGAAAGTAGCCCTATTTAGTGCTGCCATGTGTCAGAAGGCCTATCACTTTATTCTGTGCTTTCTGCTAAAAAGGAGGGTTAGAGTTCAGTGTTACCTGATTTTCTCCTTTAAGAAAAATGACATGAACCGAAGGGAGCCAAGAGCAGCATTTTCTCCTAAAAACCAATGTCTTTTAGCATTTCTATTGCTGTTGATTTTTCCATTTTATATTGTTAGGCAAGGTTCACATTACTGTTGTGTTCCCGACATGCAGAAAAGATGCGCAAAGGTGCCATTAATTGCAACCCCATACATTGGTAAACATTTACCTTTTTGCATGCTCAAAACTGCATTTTGTCGCAGGACAATACAGCTCGATGTGGCGCGATTTAAAAAAAGGGTTGTAGACTTTTCCAGTGGGTAGGAAGTCTATTGAAATGAATGGGTTGCTCTACATGCAACACATAGCTGCACAGTTGTAAATCAAGCCTTTATATACCTTTATACCTTAATATACCTTTGTATTAACATTTAAATATAGGTTGGATTTCATATTTTTTTACAGTTTGTTCTAATCTATTGATTTAAATACACATGGATCCCTAAGGCTATCTTTTTATTTGTTACAGCCTATCTCCAGGAAAGGTGAACATCCCCATTCCCTTCCCGTTCCCCCTCCCCTTCCCCAATTTTATTTTTCTTAAAGTCCCCCATCATGTATCCCTCGTCCACATCTCTGAAGATCAGTAATCCAGAACTGCAATTGTGTTGGGTCCTGCCCTGTCCAGTCCCCTTGTGATGATGTCATTATGCCACTGCAATCTTCAGAAACTGAGGGAACCCCACTGCCTGACAGCCAATACAAAGAGTCCATGTTGCCCAGGCATTGATGTAGATGACTTTCCAAAATTCTAAGTAAACATGAGTCCTAAAGTTCCTTCAAGCACCACATTTGACTGGCATAGCAGTAGGAATTGAAAAGTTAGTAGGCATTAAAGGTCCCATGAAATGGCGAAGTGATTGCAGTTTACCAATATCTTATAGAAGTATGTGGGTTTTAATTAACCAGGGCATGGGAAAACACTGAAAGTGTAACTCAGAGGACATATATCAACAGAATATAATCAAGTTCACTGACACCAGACTTTAGCATCATAACCATGAGGCAAATATTGTCATCTAGTGCTGTGTGAATGGAAATGCATGCATTCAGGGATCCAGGTAATTGTAATTCATGAGTCGTATGTTTCTGAACAGAATGGAATAATCAGCATGCATATATTCGGGTGAATCAAAAAAATTCACCAGTTCCCCTGATTTGTGAATTGATATGCACATTTGTTATACCTACAATGAATTTGTGTGTATGGTAGATGTTGTGCTTATTCCTATCTTATATTAGTGCCCAAAGCTACCCCTTTTAACTCTGCTGCAGCACAAGTATAACTTATCCTGAGGTGTAGAAAGAATTCTCTGCTTTAAAGCTGAACTTTAGGTATGTGAAAATCCTAAAAATAGCAAAGATAAAAGTAAGCAACCACTTGGGGGGGGGGGAGGGGGGAAAGGCAATGATATGCAGTCTCATTTGGAGCCCGGGAGCAATTGTGTAACTATAGCTATGGTACGTGTGCCTGACTTCATAAAATTGGAGCAGTTGGCTTTGGTAAAGGAAGGATCGACAAACATTTTTAGCATATAATGCTTAATTAACGGTAAAAACCTATATTACTTAATTTTTGTTATGTTTGTGACACTGATGCTTATAGTGAAGCATTTATCAAGTAAAGGACAATTTTTAGACAATTTACCCAAACCTCCAACCAAAATCCTAACATCTTGTTTAATAAAAAAAAAAAGGAAAAAAATGCAGCATAAAGACATTGAACACTTGTAGTACATGTTCTAACACATTACAAGGTAAATTGGCAGATATGTTTAAAGGGGTTCTAAACCAGAAGGTCTTTTACCTTAATGCATTATCAGCATTAAAGGGTAAGTTCACCTTTACAGAAAAATCTGTAAGGTGAACTTACACTGGACCCCCATCGCACCTGGTTCTGCTGTACCTGAAGCCGGCGATCTCCCGCACTGACACATCAAATCACCGCTTTACCGATCTGGGGATCAGAAATCCCCCACAGCTTAATCTCCTAAACGTACCTCATACAGATACAGATAGGAGGCATTCTGATTGGTCAGTGTCGTCCAATCAGAACCCGCATTGCCTATCCTGTCAGCACTGGAGAAGAGGAGAGAAATCCGCAGGGTTTTCAAATCCCCAGACAGGTAAAGCGGCGATACAATGTGTCAATGTGGGAGATTGTCGGTCTCAGGTACAGTGGGACCGGTGCAATGGAGAGGGGGTGCAGTGTAAGTTCACCTTACAGATTTTCTGTAAAGGTGAATTTACACTTTAAGGTAAAAAAACTTCTGCTAGTTGTTTCCCCCACTCCCTCCTGAATACTCACCTGTGTCTTATATCGATCCAGCACTATGCCTATCTGCAACATCGCTGGTTCTTGTCTTGGCCTCCCAGAGACCGTAGCAGGAGCCATTGGCTCCCATTGGGCATATATATCACATTTGTGAGATTCATCCTAATGGGTGACCAGATTAAAATTATCTCCAGAATTTTATGCCCATATCCATTCTGACCAGTAAAAGCAGACCTGGATACAAACCTATTGCGTTTGGTCCAGTAAAAACCAGCAAACCCAAATATAGATGGATGAACATCCATTTCCATCTGGCCACCAATAGGGATATGTTTCAGTCTGTTTTTGATCCATGTTCAAAATATATCCATGTGAAATGTCCTGCAGCAATAATTCTTTTGCATTAAACATTAATCTGTCAAAACACATTTGTCATACAATATTATAGACAACAATGTAACATCATTATACAATATTAGTCAGTACTGAAATTTACAGTATGTATCAGTATAAATCAAATATTTTGTATTTGATATACATGTTTATAGATTTTTTTTTTTATATTTACGCATAATTAGGCGACCATGTATGTTCTCATCCTGTTTTTATATTATTCTGTTTTATTATTTTATATTATTCTTACCACCCTCCCATTCCCTTATTCTCAGTTAAAGACCACCTTAATTCCCTTTCCTTCTCCCCAAGCACATTCCACTTTAATCCCTTTTTCCGTCTCTTCAACCCCACCCCCTCCCTTTCCCTCTTCATTCTACACCAAGTTGTCCGCAGCTGGGATGTTACTTAAAGTGGATGTAAACCCAATGTCATCCTTTCTAAACTACTGCCATAGGGGTTATCTATAAGGATATACATGCCTCCTGCATGTATCTTTACCTGTCAAATGTCTCCCTTCTGTCTGATATGAGACCTGAAAAACTGCATATTCTGTGGGTGGGTCTGTTGTCTGGAGCTATGATCTCTAACATCCAGTGAAAAGACAGAAAGTAACCAAATGACTTCAGCATGCCAAATCACGCTGAGGTGGGGGACAATCCTGGCAGAGCAGCAGAAGAAAGGAGTGGAAGGGAATTAAAAAATAATGCATGTCTCTAAGCCCTTGTACACACGGTCGGAGAATCTGTCGGAATGAGTCTTATCGGACCGTGTCGTCAGATAATCCGACTGTGTGTGATATGCATCGGACTGATTCCGTCCGAATCTCCGTCCGACCCAATTTAACAACATGTTGGAAATATTTCCCGACCAACTGGGCCGGACGGACCTAATCCGATCATGTGTAGAGCATTTTCATCGGACCAAGTGCCACGCATGTTCAGATCAAATTCCTACATCAAAGCTATTGGCTACTAGCCTGAATGTAGTCCCATCGTAATGAAATTACGTCATCATGTTCTGAAAGATCGGATTTTTCGCCAACTTGGCCCGACCGTGTGTATGCAACAGTTTCGGACACAATCCGTCGGACTAAATCCGACGGGCAAAATCCGACGGATTTGGTTGGCAAAATCTCCGACCATGTGTACGTGGGCTTAGGCTAGTGCACGAGATATGTAAATGACCTGTCACTCACAGCAAGGGGGAGGATTTAACAAAGTTTTCTCTGTTTGTCAAGATTTATCTCACTGAACAATAAAAGATGATTGCTCAGAGATGGAATAACACTTTGTGGCGAGACTGGGCTCAAATGATAGAAAATCTTATACTCTACATTATGACATAACAAAAAAAAATTGGTTTTACATCCACTTTAAAGTGGTTTTAAGGCTAAAATGTTTCTTAACCTTATGTATTATCTGCATCAAGGTATAAAAAACATTTTAAGACTTAATCAATCTGTGCCTGGCTGCAGTCTTCTCTCCACTCTCTCACAGAGTCTGACAGGCAATAGCGGGAGCCATTGGTTCCTGTTGCTGTCAGTCAAATCCAGTGAGGAGGGAGTGGGGTGTGGGGATGAGCCATGCTGTTTATATAGCACATAAATCCCTGCGCTAAGGAGTAATAACCAGAAATATACCAAAATTTTGAAAATATGTAAATGCACGAATAAGGTGCAAGTGCCTCACAACTTCAACTTCACATTAGTGTAATGGCACACAATTCATACCATTTCAATAATAATAAAGTGCAAAAAGTGTATATAGAGAGTCCATAAACAGTCCACCCAAAGTCCATAAAAAGCATAAGGGTGCTGCAAACACATCAACCAGGAATTTCTGTATATCACCACTTCAGCAGGGACAGGGAAGCTGGTCAATGTTGATGGGAAGATGGATGGCGCCAAATATAGGGCAATCTTGGAAGAAAGCCTGTTAGAGTCTGCAAAAGACTTGAGACTGAGACAGAGGTTCACCTTCCAGCAGGACAATGATCCTAAACATACAGTCAAAGCTACAATGGAATGGTTTTGATCATTATTACGTTAGAATGGTCCAGGTAAAGTCCAGATCTAAATCCAATTCAGAATCTGTGGCAAGACTTGAAAATTGCTGTTCACAGACACTCTCCAACCACTTATCCTTTTCCTTCCACTTCATAATTATGTGCCACTTTGTGTTGGTCTATCACATAAAATCGCAATAAAACGCATTTATGTTTTTGGTTTTAACATGAATGTGGAAAATTTCAAGGGGTATGAATACTTTTGAAAGTTGCTGTAAATTGCCACTGAATTACTCCACCATCTAATACATATCTCACCAAGATCCCTAACCTGATTGGACCCTCTCAAGGAAGGATGTACCCTATCAATGCCCCAATAATGTAAATTTGAGGGAACTTTATGAATCGCTCCAGGAGGGAGACTAAGTGGCTTTATAATCCTTGATCTTTAACACCTAATGGTTTAACCACTTTAGCCCCGGAAGGATTTACAAATTTCATCACCAAGCCATTTTTTGCGAATACGGCGCCACACTTTTTTGGTTTAACTAGAATAGGTGTGCAGCCTCCCCTATTAGACCCCCTATGGAGCTAAAACATTAATATAAAAATGGGGTGAGTGGCGCTACCTAAAATGGGGACCACAACTTGCCCTGATCTTAAATCCCCTCTAAAATATAGAATAAATAAAAAATTGTACCGTAATAGGGTACCTTATATATACATAAATAAATATATTATACCGTGCAAATTAGCATCAATAAAAAATTACACCAAAACAGCATGTGCGATAGATAGTATGTGGCCAAATCAGCATGGGTATACACACTCATGTGTCTAGTTATTGCTGTGATTGACACTGTGTATAACAAAAGATGATAACACCAGTCTGTTCAATACTGCAAGAAATATATCCAAAATTGTGATATTAGCCCCCCCCCCCCCCCCCCCACAATTGGAGTAAATGAATATTACCGGCCACACCCAAAAAATATTGTGTAATTAACACTAATAAGTCCACATAACCAAAAAATATTTATATAACCAAAAAATATTGTAAAAGTAGTGAAGCTCCAAAATGACCAAGTGTTCAATAATAGAATGGAAAAAATAACCAAATGTTCAATAAAAATACCAAAAAAAAATACAAAAACAAAAAAATTGAAAGTGGCTCTTGTGCTAGGAGGTCACTTTTAAATTTTTTCTTTTTGTATTTTTCTTTTTGTATTTTTCTTTTGATCATTTAAACAGGGCACTGTGTATGCGCAGCCCTGTACCTTCGGTGGTGACGTGTCATGGAGACACCGCTTGCCACCAAGGGGGGTGAACAGCCATTGGGCATGGCTGTTTACCACGTGATCAGCAGTGATGAAGTCACGACTGATCACAGTTCCGTCCCACTTTGCATGGGCGCATGCTGCGCGTGCACGTCAGTGGCGGCGTGTTACCAGGAACACTGCTCGTCACCAATGCTGGTAAACAGCCATTGGCCAGCAGCTGTTTACCACATGATCGCCTGTATTCCTTTCACAGCCGATCACTAAATGTAAACATAGAGCCGTAATGAGATGTTATCAGGTTCTCCTCCTCACACACCGAGAAGGAGATTGTGATAACATCTCGTTACCTCTTACAGTGTACACACATTGATTGCCCCCCATTAAAGAGGACCTTTCAGCACCCATCAAAGTATCTGTCACAGTCCATCTGAGTACGTGTCACACACAGTCCATCTGAGTACCTGTCACAGTTCATCCGAATACCTAAATACCTGTCACAGTTCATCTGAGTACGCGAGTACCTGTCACAGTCCATCTGAGTACCTGTCACAGTCCATATGAGTACCAGAGTACCTGCCACAGTCCATCTGAGTACCTGTCACAGTCCATCTCAGTACCCGAGTACCTGTCACAGTTCATCTGAGTACCCGAGTACCTGTCACAGTCCATCTGAGTACCTGAGTACCTGTCACAGTTCATATGAGTACCGAATACCTGAGTACCACCCTACAGAGCACCCAAGTACCTGTCACCAGCCCATCACAGTCCCAGAGTACCTATCTGTAGCCCATCAGAGTACCCGAGTACCTGTTACCAGGCCACCAGATTACTTGAGTACCAGTCACCAGCCCATCAGAGTACCTGAGTACCTATCTGAAGCCTATGCCTCATAGAATATACGTTGGGGTGTTTGCTTTCCAAAATGGGGTCATTTTGTGGGTAATTCAACTGTCCTGGTGCAGGTGTGATAGGTAGGAATGAAATGAGATGTGTAATTTATGCTCCTAGAATTCTTGAAGGTACTACTTCAATGTTGGGCCTCTGTATGTGGCCAGACTATGTAAAAGTCTCACACATGTGGTATCACCATACTCAGGAAGAGTAGCAGAATTTATTTTGGGGTGTAATTTTTGCTATATACATGCTATGTATTATAAATATCTTCTGTGCAAGTAATAAACTCCTATTTGTTTAACCTTAAAAAGTGTCTGGCACCCATCTGTTCACATCCCATTATTGCCAGTAATCTACACCCTGAAATGAAATGCCAGTCCACCAGTCCACCCTGACTTTGGGGCTACCACCTTGCCTCTGGGGGTCAGGAGGGTGCTACACGGGCATAATGAACACTTCTGAGTGCACAGATGTAGCCGCTAATATTAACCTGCCACAAATGGGCGTAGCATCAGGGGTCGCAATAGCAACCTTACCCCTAGTTCCAAGGGGCCCAGTCGGCATCCCTGATATATTGGCATAGCTGCCACCACAAAATCCAGGAGTCCAGCTCCAGTTCTTTTCTTACACTTTGCCTTCTCCATAGTCCACACCCCTCCACTCTCATTGGCTGGGGAGAAGCTGTGAGGCACACATGCCATTTCCTGAACAGTGAGGAGGACAAGATGAGGGACAGTGAGCACTAAGCAGCCTGTCATAGGGCTGACAAAGGCAGGAGGAGAGAGAGAGAGATTTCTGATAGCCGGGACAGGACTGCTGTCACTGTGAGGTTAGGTATACTGCACAACTCAGTGTCAACAAGTCACCTATGGGGAAGACCCCTGCCCTGGGAGATGGGGGGGCTGTGCTTGGGGTACAAGAGGATTTATACCTGGAGGGGTGATGAGGGGGACTTGTGCTGGAAGGGAGAGGACAATCTTGTCAAGGATAAGGGTTTGGGAATGGAACTCTGCACTCTGTATATAGCTCCCTTGAGGATCCTGCACTCTGTATATAGCAGCACAAACTAATGGCCACTGGCCCACCTATAACTGGACTTTGCAGCAAGGAACACATGGAAGAGCGACGCATGTCAAACAAAATCAAAGAAAATTCCCAGCTCAACTTACCAACCAGCCTGCAACCAATCGAATTATCCTCTTGGACCCTGCACTCTGTATGTAGTACCCTCCTGAACTCTGCACTCTATACAAAGAACACTCCTGGACCCTGCAGAGCTCTGCACTCTGTACGTAGCACCCTCCTGGTATGTAATGCCCCTTTAAGACCCTTCAATACCCATTCACACTAATGTCTCCTCCCCAGGATGGGGGTGGGAGGGGGCATGCCATGAGTAATTACTAGGAGGAAGGCACCTATCACTACCTAGAGGTGGGGGACATCTGTCATTACTTGGAGGGGAGAGGGCATGTATCTTACCAGGAGGGGAAGACCTCTGTTATTACCTTGGTGAGGTGAGGCATTTGATTTGTTACAACTGGTAGGGGGACATGTGTCATTACCAGTAGTAAGGGTAAAGGGTTGCCAATTTTTATCCTGTCTATAAATGTCCAAGAATAGCAACCACTGCCCATGACGTATGGTCATGCCCAGTTTCAAAGGCAGTCAAATGGTGTTCAGGTTTAGGATGGGCTTGGGCTCAGGACGGGCACAGTGAAATCATGGTGCTTGATAGCTTTTCTGAAATGCAAGTCCAAATGCAAGGAGAGAAGTGGGAGCACCACCTTCAAGACTCAGAGTTTGAAGCGGCAGATGGTAGTGGGGGGGGGGCCCAGGTCCACGTTTGTATTGGGGCTCACAAGCTTCAAGCTATACCTCTACTGCCACGTCACTAGAAGTTTACAGCTGTGGGGAAATCTCTGAGGAGAACAAAAGATTGCAAGGAACACCAGCACATGGGACACTCCTCATTCATGTAAGTACCGGCCATGGTACTGATTTAAAAAAAAATGTTTAAACCTTAGCTGTGGATTGTTCATTGGGGAAGAATTTAGACTATCCTTTCTCAATCTTTTCAACATAGAGGAACACTTGAAATAACTTTCTGGTCTCAGGGAACCCCTGCTAAAATTTACTATACCTACAACTCATGATATGTTAGTGTGATGGTCAGTGGGAACAATACCCCTTATACTTGTGGCCATTGGGCAGAATTACCTCCTTACAGATAACTAAAAATGTAAATAGTGTCAGTGAAATTGCTCATTCCTCAAGGAACCCCCAGCAACTTCTGGAGGAACCCTTGGGTTGTAAGAAACCCAGGTTGAGAAACCCTGATTTAGACCATTAGGGGTGCCATTTCAAAACTTGCCTGTTTTTACATTTTGAAAATTTGCATCTCCCTTATTCATTAAATGAACACAAGTCCTACCATAAAATTATTTTGTGAGATTTTCAAACAGAAATATACATGAGGAGATCTTACCTATTCTATTTATACAGAGCGAGCAGCAATATGATGCTTTTCAAAACTTGCTGCTGTGAAATGATGACACACACAAGACTCTACACAGTGCACATTGGTGCAAATAAAAGATTTAGATGATGATGAAGCTAAAATCTGATGTGCCTAGCTCTAGCCTGGGGCAGTCAAAGGACTATAGGCTGTGACACAAGAAAGAAAAAAGTTAATGAGTTCCAAAGTATTTATTTTCTACTCTAATCAAAGAGATGATCTCACGGTTAGGTAGTAAGCTCGTTTTAAACAAAGCGCTACAAGAGAGCGATAGTTGATTGGAATACTAAATTGCATCTATCCCCCATTTGCTTAACTGAAAATAACACATCTGCTTGTTTTGTTTCTGCTTCTAATCCTCTCTGGGACTGTTTGTCGTCTGCTGGGGAATGGCAGTGACTGTTTGGTTCCTCGGGGTTTCAGCAAAGCAAAGAGCCAAAAAAAATAACAACCAGGAACATTTGTGAGCTAGCACCGAAAATAAAAAATGAAGTCAAAACCCCCCTCATTGCTTCCTTTGATTTCAAGTTTTTTCTATTTTTTAGATATTTGAAATTGAAGCTATTCTATGATAAGAGCATCAAGGCTGAATGCAGGCAGCAGATGTGTGTAATTACCCAGCTGCACAGGTAAAAGAAGAATGAAAATGTCCATGCTTTGAAAATATTTATCTAACAGTCTGAAATCTTTTTTTTTTTTTTTTTTAGGCAGGTAATGCAGAAAAAAGATTTGCCATTACAAATAAGCTAAGGCTAGACATAATCAATGTGATTTTCACAAGAGTGCTGTGAATGAAAATTCACCCTCGCACACATTTGCGTTGTGGTTACATGTGCACTTTACTGTACTGCACTTCAGTGGAGGCTGGTGCTCAATATTTTGGGGGTGCAGCAAACAAACCTCTCGCCCTCACTCGCACCGCTGCCACCTTACCACTCCCCCACAGGGGACGGTCAGGAGGCCGCAATCGGAAGCCTTACCGTAAGGAAGCAGATGGGATCTGAGCCTAACCGGGAGCCAAGCCGAGATGAAGAGATGAGCTTGACAAGGGAAGAGTCAGGGCTTCTCCTCCTGGCCAATCAGGAAGTGGGTCCTGAGACTTCCTGGCCAATCAGGTCTCAGAACCAGCTTCCTGATCGGCCAGGAGGAGAATCTGGAAGAGCGAATATTCATTGCTATTGTCACACAAGTGGGTTAGCTCACCCTTTTTTGAAGCCAATTAGAGACTCAGGTTCTAATCACGTTCTTAAAAAAAAAAAACAGATTCCAATGTGTCCAGTGCCCTGCATGTAGATTAGGGGTTGGGCGCATGGATTAGGGGGGTGGCGCCTCTTCACCCCTAATGGACCACCCCTGCTACACTTCAACACAGGGGAACTAAATGTGCCATGTTGCCATTCATTTTCAGTGGTATCCTGATTTCCCGAGACAGCACAGCACAACACACTTGCACAGATGTGAACTACAGTATGTGTGCATTGTGGGAAACTACTTAGTAAAAATTGTTGCTGCAAGTCTATTAAAATCCATTGAGCTGCTTTGGCAAACTTCAACTCATGTTATCACCCCAAATACAGCACAGGAAGGCATGTGCAGTAACGTATCACAACAGCCTGAATGAAACCTAAATGAAAGAAATGTGGAAGCTGACAATTTTTCAAGAGGAAGTGAGGTGCACACCTTTACTAGACAGTTGTCATCTGAACAGGTATCCCCATTGAAAGATTTAGGCCTTATTCACACAGGGAATATCAATGCTGCCCCATGCAAGGACCATGTATACCCACAAGGGGATGTACAGGTGTTCCATGCATCCCTGTGCAAGCAGTCCCATTGATGTCTTTTGGGACACATCGGCTGCACGAACACAACTGCAAACACAAATTGACATCCATGTGGGTGCAGGTGCGTGTTCCTGAACTCTCACTGTCTGAATTCAGGCCAAGGACTTGCACCCGCACGGATGTCAAACTGGGAGCAGCGGTTGTGTCTGTGCAGCCTCTGTGTCTCAATAGACATCAATGGAACTGCCTGCATGGGTAACAGCTGTGCATCCCCATATGGGGAGACGTGGCCCTTGCATGGGATATGTATTGATACACCCTGCCTGAACAAGGCCTTACCCTCTCTGTTCCTCTGGATACAACTATAACATTTTGGATTTCACTATGACTTTTCTGACTTAGTGATTATGGTGAAAAAATATTATTATTATTATTATACAGGATATATTTAGCACCACCAGCTTTTTGTGTAAACACACAAATCCTGGTTCTGTCCAGAGAGGAGAGACAGATCGTCTGTTCCTACCAGCTAGGAACAATGATCTGTCATCACCTCTAGTCAGTTACATCTCCCACAGTAAAGCCGCGTACACACATAGCCGTCTGTCCGACGTACTTAGAGCCGTCTATCCGACGGACTTAGTCTGGCGGACTTCCCGCCAGAATGTCCATCGGACTTTCCGAACGGGCTACTTGCCCACACACGGCACTTTTTCAGCGGACTAATACGGCGTACTAAGTTCGCCGTACTATCCGCCCTACTGAATGGACTCGCCCACGTACGCGGAGGAAAGTCCGCTCATTTCAAGTGCGTCTCCAGGTAGGCGGGGCCCGCGAGGGAGACACCGCTGGCCCCGCTACCTGGTATGGACTTAAAGGGGAACCCCAACGCCAAAAAAAATCGGTGTAGGGGTCCCCCAAAGTACACAACAGAACCTTGTCCGAGCACGCTACCCGGCAGGCCAGGAAAGGAGGGGCGAGCCCCCCCCTCCTGAGCCGTACCAGGCCGCGTGCCCTCAACACGGGGGGTGCCTTGGGGAAGGGGGGGCTGCGCGGCCCCCCCACTCCAAAGCACCTTGTTCCCATGTTGATGAGGACAAGGGCCTCTTCCCGACAACCCTGGCCGTTGGTTGTCGGGGTCTGCGGGTGGGGGGCTTATCGGAATCCGGGAGCCCCCTTTAATAAGGGGGCCCCCGGATACCGGCCCCCCACCCTATGTGAATGAGTATGGGGTACAATGTACCCCTACCCATTCACCTGTAAAAGAAAGTACAAAAAAAAAACACAACACACAAGATAAAATAATTTATTGCACAGCTCCGGGGGTCTTCCGTCTTCGGGGGTCTTCTCGCCGAACTCCTCCGCTATCTTCTTGTAGCTCTTTTACTAGCGGAGGAGCTCAGGAGGGGGGGGGGGCGCTCGCTCGCCCCTCCTTTCCTGGCCGGCCGGGTAGCGTGCTCGGACAAGGGTCTGTTGTGGACTCAGGGGGCGATTTTTTTCGGCGTTGGGGTTCCCCTTTAAGTCCATACCAGGTGGCGGGGCCAGCGGCATCTCCTTCACGGGCCCCGCCTACCTGGAGACCCGCTCGAAATGAGCAGACTTTTCTCCGGGCGGGAAAAGTCTGCTCATTTCAAAAGTACGGCGGACTGGCATACACACGGCCGGATTGTCCGCCGAAAAGTGAGTCCGGAGGGAAGATTGGAGTGCAAAACTACTTTCTAAGTCCGCCGTACTTTCGGGTCAAAAAAGTATGCCGGAGGCTACACGCGGGGGGATTGTCTGGCGGACTTCAGTTTGCCGGACTTTTCCACCCGCTTGTTTGATCGTGTGTACGCGGCATAAGAAACACACTGAGGGAACACATTTAACCCCTTGATTGCCCCCTAGTGTTAACCCCTTCCCTACCAGTGACATTTACACAGTAATCAGTGCATTTTTATAGCTCTGATCGCTGTATGGTCATTGGTTACAAAAATGTGTCATTACTAGTAAAAAAATATATACATATATAATAAAAATGCCATAAATCTACCCCTATTTTGTAAACGTTATAACTTTTGAGAAAAACCAATCAATATACGTTTATTTCGTTTTTTTTGCCAAAAATATGTAGAAGAATATATATCGGCCTAAACTGATGAAGACATTTGTTTTTGTTATTTTACATTGGGAATATTTATTATAGCAAAAAATTAACAATTTGTTTGGTATTTTGAGACTAGGTTAGTGATGTAGCTAGGGGCAGAGTTGCACATGGCTTTGTAAGTATTTGTAAGTATGTTAAATTTAATTTGTTGGGTGAGTGGAAGCCAATGGAGGGATTGGCAGAGAGGGGTAGTAGACATTGAGCGGTTTGTAAGTTGGATGAGTCTGGCAGCAGCATTCATAATGGACTGAAGGGGGAATAGCCTATGTAAAGCTAAGCCAATGAGGAAGGAGTTGCAGTAGAGGTGAGGGATGACCAGGGAGTGAATCAGGAGCTTTGCAGTTTCATTGGTTAGGAAGGCACGTATTTTAGAGATGTTGCAGAGATTGAGGCAGCAAGCCTTGGAAAGTGTTTGGATGTGTGGCTGAAAGGAGAGTTCAGAGTCCAGGATAACATCTAGCACCCTGGCATGCGGGGATGGGGGGGTGGTTTTGCCATTGCTCTTGACAGAGAAGTCAGGGGAAGAGGCATGTGGGGGAGGAAATATTATGAGCTCGGTTTTGGACAAGTTGAATTTGAGATAGGGCGACTCTACCTAGTAGAGATACAATAATCATTGAAAACAGTATTAAACCCCAAAACAAACATTTTATGTGTTGCAGCTTACCAGTCCTTATAGTGGTATTAAACCCAAAACCAAAAATGTAATATATTGCAGCTTACCAATCATTATTATTAGTTTTATTTTTTAGGCTTTTTTCCCACTGTTTTCACTTGGTGATCTGGTCAGTGTCCCCACTCGGGATGAATGAGCACATGGGTCACCTTTGGACAGCAGCTTTTTCAGCAAGAGGAGAGGGGAGGGTTAGATGTACTAGCAGATTTAGATACACCAACAAATTGTAAAGGTTTTACATAAATAAAAGCTGATTATTGTAAACACCCCTGCCAGTGGTAAATGGTTTGTATCAACCCTCTAATGACTACATCTGAAGGAGAGCAAGCTCTTTTGAAAAACAATCAAAAGGTGACAATAAAAGTAAGAAAGTCTTAAAAAGTAATCCAGTAAGGTGCATACCACCTCCTGGGATTAGCTTTAATATTTATATCTGACAGCTTTGTAGCACTCCCATATCACAGCTATTACTGATACTTGTGATCTCTGCATTTTGAACAGGAAAGTCGCTGCAGCTGCTATGCCCACCCTTCCTCTCTCCTGCCCAATCACAGATGCCTTGATATTATGTGCACACATTCACAAAATACAAAGGCTTCTGTGAATGCCCAGCAGAGAGGAGGGGCAGACATAGCTGCTGTGTATGTGTGTTTCTCTCCTCTCAGATCCTGGAATGTGTCTCCAGTAAAGTAATAAACCTGTCAAATGTAAATAATAGAGATTAGCCCTGAGATGCCATGCAGCACCTTGGACGTAACTCACTTTTTACAAAGCTGTTGCATTCCTGGAATTCAGCTTTAAAGTTGAACTCCTGGCAAATATAAAAAAAGAACACAAATGAAGGCAGATACTACTACATTAAGGAGATTCTGTAGAGCACAGCTGTGTCCATGGAATGAATTATGTACAGTAAGGAGACTATTCCAATGAGACTGCTGTCTACAATTCTCCCATAGCAACAAACCACATATGAATATTCCCTAATGAATGCAAAATATATTTCAACAGCCAACGCAGGCATGAGAGAATACTGTAAGATCAACAAAATGTACAGATTTTATTTCACTGATATGCTTTACGGGAAGATTGAAGTCAGCTTCTACTTGTCGTGTTTATCTTTATTACATATCAGCTCTGGAATGAAAATGCAGATTTGCCCTTATGAACCAACCTGTTCATTGTTTCCAATTTTAAACCTGCACTTGAAACTGTTCAACAGTTCAACTATTAGATAAGCACCTGAACGACCGCAACATACAGGGATATACAATGTAAAACTGACATATAATCACACACATAGGTTGGATAGGATGGACTTGTGTCTTTTTTCAACCTCACCTACGATGTAACTATGTAACTATGCAACAGTCTTTTCTAGGTTGCTGATGTAAACTGCTCTATTTTTGTTTGATCCGCTCCTAATAAATCCATTGTATTGTTGTTGTAGAAAGTATAAAGCTTTTTTTTTAACCACAGGAGTACGACTTATATACTAGTTCTATTTAAAGTCCTAATGGATGTAGTAAAAGAAGAAAGGAATTAAGTCTGTCCAGATGTGGTAGTTATAGTAAAATAAAGTAGCTTGGCGCCGCTTTAAAGTGGTTCTAAAAACTCCATGTTTTTTACCTTCATGCATTCATGCATGAAGGCAAAAAAAACTTCCTCTGTGCAGCAGATCCCCCTAGCACTTACCTGAGCCCATCTCGATCCAGCAATGTGCACAAGAGCCTCGGCTCTCTGGGGACTCTGGCTAAGACAGCAGTGAGAGCCATTGGCCAGTGAGCCAATGAGGAGAGAGGGGGGCGGGGCCGAGCCAAGGCTGTGTGTGTGAATAGACACGCAGAGCTGCAGCTCAGGAACAAGCCTGCCTGAGAGCCCCCATTGCAAGCTGCTTGCTGTGGGGGCACTCAGCAGGAGGAAGGGGCCAAGAGCGCCGGCCAGGGACCCAAGAAGAGGAGGATCTGGACTTCTCTGTGCAAAACCATTCCACAGAGCAGGTGAGAATGGCATGTTCTTTAAAAAGCCTTTAATATCACTTTAACCACTTGCTTACTGGGCACTTAAACCCCCCTCAGTCCCAGACCAATTTTCAGATTTCAGCGCTGATGCACTTTGAATGACAATTGCGCGGGCATACAACATCATTTTTTTCCCACAAATAGAGCTTTCTTTTGGTGGTATTTAATCACAGCTGGGAGTTTTATTTTTTGCTAAACAAACAAAAAAAGATGCAAAAAAAAAAAAAAAGAATTATGTTTAATAGTTTGTTATAAAATTTTGCAAACAGGTCATTTTTCTCCTTCATTGAAGTGCGCTGATGAGGCGGCACAGATAGGCTGCACTGGTGGGCACTGATAGGCTGCATTGGTGGGCACTGATAGGCTGCACTGGTGGGCACTGATAGGCATAGTTAAGGCGGCACTAATAGGCACAGATAAGGCGGCACCGATGGGCACAGATAAGGTGGCACTGATGGGCAAAGACGGGCACAGATAAGATGGCACGGATGGGTGGTACAGATGGGTGGCACGGATGGGTGGCACTAAGGGGCATTGATAGGTACCACTGATAGATGGGACTGATGGGCACTGATAGGTGGCACTGATAGGTGGCTCTGATAGGTGACACTGCTGAGCACTGATGGGCGGCACTGCTGGGCACTGATGGGCGGCACTGCTGGGCAGGGATATGTGGCACTGGGGTGCAGCACCTTTGTTGAGGCAGACTGTGGGCACTGCTGGGTGGCACTGTGGGCACTGCTGGGTGGCACTGCTGGGTGGCACTGTGGGCACTGCTGGGTGGCACTATGGGCACTGCTGGGTGGCACTGACAGGGGGACACATTTTTTATTCAGGCAGGCAAAGCAGGGGGCAGGTGGGCACTGGCAGGGGGCAGGTGGGCACTGGCAAGGCTGGCCGTGATTGGGACTGATGTCCCGATCACGGCCGCCGGTGATCGGCTTTTTTTTTTCTCCTCGCGCTGTCAGCGCGAGGAGGAATAATAGCCGATTACCGGCTCCGTTATATCACATGATCAGCTGTCATTGGCTGACAGCTGATCACGTGATAAGGGGTCGGGATCGACCCCTTGCACGGATCGGTGATCAGGCGAGTCTCGTAGACTCGCCGATCACAGAGCGCGCCGCGCGCGCCCCTCAGGGGGCGCGCAGGCCGCCCCTGCACGGGACTACGTCAATAGACGTAGTCCCGGAAAAGGAGATCCGCGCTGTAGCCGTCATTCGGCTATCGCGCGGGTCTCAAGTGGTTAAGGAAAACAATTGCTAAGATAAATACAGGGGCTGCCATTGATGACCTGCTTCTGAAAATTTTAATTTTCTGGCTGTTGACCCACTGGCTTCTGTTATTTCTGAGTCACCAACCCAGGACAAGTATGCATATCAGGAGAGACAGAGTAATGTAAGATGCCCTTATTTGTGTATTTATGCAGGAATATTGACTTTACTTTAGTAAGAGGGTGAGCATGTTTCATAATGCTACAGTAACTAAGCAATGGCAGTGTCCAAGTTTCTCCCTGGAAAAGTGTTCTTTAGGAGATGTTGTTTAAATCAAATATTACTGTAAAGGGCCTCCACTTGCTTTGTTTACCCATTTGTGCCCAGAGATTGTTAAAGCATAAATGCCCAGCAACATGCTTTGGCTAACTTGATTATAAATATATGACTAATATACCTAACTAAATAGTTCTACCTTTTAGACCCCTTTCACGCTGGGGCACTTTGCAGGCGCTACAGCTCTAAAAATAGTAAAAAAAAGTCCTGCTAGCAGCATCTTTGGAGCGGTGAAGGAGCAGTGTATTCATCGCTCCTTCACCGCTCCTGCCCATTGAAATCAATGGGGTAGCGTGGCTATACTGCCGGCAAAGCGATACCGCTTTGGTTTTAACCCTTTCTCGGCCGCTAGCAGGGGGTTAAAACCAACATGCTAGGGGCCGAATACCGCCGCTAAAACATCGGTAAATCGTTGCTAAAAATAGCGACGTTTTACCGCTGGCGCCCACCCCGCCCCAGTGTGAAAGGGGCCATATGGACATTTAAGTCCTTTAATTGTTTAATTAATGAAAAAGATTGGGTTTTTTATGATTGACTGACAAATGGACAAAAATGTAAAATATTTTTACTTTTTTTTTACTGTAGTTGTATCTGAAAATTACAGTATCAAACACAGGCACAATGCCCCCTTTGGGCTATGGTGATGTTTGCAGGCTGAAGGTTTATTTTCTGTAAATTAATCTCCAGTCTGCATATGATAACTATGTGTGTATGTAGGTGACATAGTGATCACATGATCAAGATCCACTCTTAATGTTTCCCAGTCGTTAGTAGGAACTGAAGCTGTCAGTGACAGCCTGGTTTAACAGGTAGTTGCACTGTGTCAGCTGCTAGCTGTCGAATAGGGGATTTAGATCAATATTCGTTGGAACAAGCAAATAATGCAAGGGAACATTAACCACTTAAGGACTGCCTCACACCAATATATGTCAGCATAATGGCACGGCTGGGCACAATCACGTACCGGTACGTGATTCTTTAAGTGCCCAGCCAAGGGTCAGGAGCGCGCTGGCGGCGGCACGCTCCCGACTCAGTCCTGTGCTCCGTGACTGTGGCCGCGGGACCAGCGGACCTGATCCCCGCTGGTGTCCCACGATCGGGTCACAGAGCTGAAGAATGAGGAGTGGTCTGTGTAAACAAACCTCTCCCCGTGCTTCCCTGTGTGGCTGTCACCGATCGTCTATTCCCTTTTATAAGGAAGGACGATCAGTGATGTAACAAGCCAGGCTATGCCCCCCTACAATAAAAAAACATGTCATACATAACCCCTACACTGCCCCTAGTGGTTAACTCCTTCACTGCCAGTGTCATTTACACAGGAATCAGTGCATTTAAATAGCACTGATTGCTGTATAAATGACAATGGTCCCAAAAATGTGTCAAAAATGTCCGATGTGTCCGCCATAACGTCGCAGTCATAATAAAAATTGCTGATCGCTGCCATTACTAGTAAAAAAAAATATTAATAAAAATGCTATAAAACTATCCTCTATTTTGTAAACGCTATAACTTTTGCGCAAACCAATCAATAATCGCTAATTGCAATTTTTTTTTACCAAAATTATGTAGAAGAATACATATCAGCCTAAACTGAGGAAAAAAACTTTTTTATATATTTTTTGGGGGTATTTATTATAGCAAAAAGTAAAAAATACCACCAAAAGAAAGCTCTATTTGTGGGAAAAAAAGGACGCCAATTTTGTTTGGGAGCCACGTCGCATGATTGTCAGTTAAAGCGATGCAGTGCCGAATCACAAAAAGGGGCCTGGTCCTTTGGCTTCAAATTGGTCCGAGGCTTAAGTGGTTAAGCTACAATTGTGGGTGATAATGGGATAAACAATTATATCTTGTCAATGTTTAACATCTTTAGCAAATATCACAGCTCTGTAAAGTATCAAAAATAACTTAATAATTGTATTGCTGCAACTGTGGGACCCGATGGGCGGCACAGTGGTGTAGTGGTTAGCACTCTCACCTAGTAGTAAAAAGGGTTGTTGGTTCATATCCCAACCATGACACTACCTGCCTGGAGTTTGCATGTTCTCCCTGTGCCTGCGTGGGTTTCCTCCAGGTACTCCGGTTTCCTCCCACACTCCAAAGACATGCAGGTAGGTTAATTGGCTTGTGTCCAAAATTGGCCCTAGTATATGAATGGGGACCTTGGATTGTGGGCTCTTTGAGGTTAGGGACCAATGTGAGTGTGCATTGTACAGGGATAGGGACAATTGTAGACACTCACTCAGGTTGAACTGGATGGACTGGTGTCTTTATTCAACCTTACTAACTATGAAACTATGTAACCTCCAGGTCTGTCTACTACTTACTGAACATGTATATGTACATGTGTCCTGCATACATAAGGCTGTATTTCCATTTTTCAGCTAAATTGGGATAACACCTACTTTATATTTCTTTAATAGCTTAACTATTTTAAAATGTCTGATTACCTTTAACATGCTTTTTACTTGGTTAAAAATCCTACCTATCTTTCTACTTCTATGTAATGTTAAGGAAGGTGGTGGGAAGTTATATTTACAATAATTAACCATATCTGTGCTGAGAGATCTCCTTATCAGCTGTAAACTCAATTGAAATCCTGTTTGTCCAAATGAAGAGCTGAAGCTCTAAGGACTAGGTGATATATTACATGCAGGGGCGGACTGACCAGTTGCTAGCCTCAGTAAAACCAGGGACAGTATGTTAAAATCTGTGTCTCTGAAATGTCCCTTACTGACATCCCTTTGGTCTAAAAATCCTGAGATTATAGCTGCCCTAACTCTCCAGTACCTTCTCAGCCAATAGAAACATGTCTGTGTATACTGTGTGTACATGTATGTGTATACTGTGTAATTTTATACTGTGTGTGTATACTGTGTGGCCCCATAATCTCTGATTGCCTGGGGGGCCCATAATCTCCTATTGGCCGGGGGGCCCCATGAGTTGTCAGTCCGCCCTGATTACATGCTAATACACTTTTCATTTGTTTGACCCTCTATTTGTTTCTTTTTTGATATTTTAAGCATGCTGTGTGAATAGAAAAAAACAAAACAAGATTATAGTACTGATGTCTCAAATTTGACTACAAAAAAAATAATTACTCACCATGTAGTGAAGCATAGATGAGCATGATATTCTGCCGGTTTCTCCTTATTAAAGTAGCAATTCGTTGCTTGACCCTAGAGTATGCTATGTAGCGAAATTATACCCTGATTGAGTTTCTGTGAGAAGTCCATGTTGGTGCAGCTTTCATATGTTAGTGCAACTTTTATTATTCTACAGTTTATGCATGTTTTTCCATCTTAAACATGTTTACCATTGTTGCTGCAATCATTTCACCTGTTTAGTAAACTGCAAGTTACAGTTACACCCTGGCTGGTTACGTATTCTGTTAACGCGCTTAAAAGTAATGCCGTTAACAGTAAGAATGAAAAATATCAGAAATTCTTCCATTTTCTTCTATGGTGAGACTAAGGCCGCGTACACACGGGCGGACTGTATGGCCTACTTAGTCCGTCGAAACACATTTCAGCAGACAGTCCGCTCGTGTGTGGGCTTCAGCTGACTTTTTCAGCGTGCAGTCTGGCGTACTAAGTATTTCGGATTTTTCGAAATTCTGTCCTTCATACTTTGGTTTCAGCGGACAATCCGCTCGTCAGTAGGCTAGTTCGACGGACTAAGAATGGCGCATGCTCAGAAAGGATTTATACGGCGAAAGGTTGCATTGCTGTGTATTGGACTTCCTATTTCTAGTCCCGTCGTACGTGCTGTACACGTCATCGCGCAAGCTTTCGACGGACTGTTTGTGCATCCGTGTGTGGTCAAGTCCGTTCATTCGAAAGTATGACGGACTGTCCGTTGGATTGTATGACGGACTAAGTAGGCCATACAATCCGCCCGTGTGTACGCGGCCTTAGCTAATGGTAATGCTGTGCACAGTTTTAAGAGAGTTGTGCCTCACAAGGAACAGCAAGGAGATAAATTTCAGATTATTTCAACAAGTGAAATTAGCACATTATACTTATCTTATTGCCTTCTCCAAACCTTTCCTGAGATAATACTGGGGGAAGGACCATGTGCTTAACTGGTTCCTGACCAGCTCAAGGAGATATACAACAGCAGAATGGCTCTCCTGGGCGGAATCCTGTATGGGTACGTCCTTCCCCTTTTCGGCCACCAGAGAGCTTGTGCGGGGGACCCGATGCGTGTATCCGGCTTGCACAAGCGCCAGCATGGGGATTTGTGTCTGTAAACACACAAATCCCTGTGCTGTCAGAGGAGTGGAGACATGCCGTTTGTTCCTAGTAAATAGGAACAGCGATAAGTCTCCTCTATTACTCAGTCCCATCAGTTTGCCATGGCGTTACAAATGGCTCACCTAGAATCTCCCACTGCAGCCACCCCGATACAACCTATGTTGCAAGCCGACCCTGCTGCTGCTCCAGTCTCTGTGCAGGCACCTACCTTGAGTATTATCTCTATTAGAGGTATGTCTGGTTCCGCTCCGCTTCTCCAGTGATTTGTGGGCGATCCAGTCCAATGTAAAGGATTTCTCAACCAGGTTGAGATATACTTTGAGATGTTGCCCCATGCATTTCCCACGGACAGAAGCAAAGTAGATTTTGTGATATCTTTGCTTTCTGAGAGAGCCTTGGCCTGGGCAAACCCTCTATGGGAGACGCAAAATCCTGTTGTCTTGAGTTACCCTGACTTTGTTTAAAAGGGTATTTGACATTCCCGCATGCTCCACTTCTGCTGCCAAGTGCCTCATGTCCATCCAACAGAGTACAAGAACTGTTGCCAACTATGCCATTGAATTCCGTACTCTGGTAGCAGAGGTTACGTGGAATAATGAGGCCCTCATGGTGGATTTTTCTCATGGTCTCTCCTATACCATCAAGAATGAGATAACAGCCCGAGATATACCCACTGAGCTTGAGAAGTTTATCACGTTTGTCATCCTCATTGTCTCCAGACTCAAAGAAAGACTCTCTTTTAAGGAGCGCTAGCGGAAGCCTCCTGTATGTTTGTCTCCGAGCTTTGCAGTACCACCTGTGCCTCCCTCACCTCCCATGCCTCCTGGTACTGAGTCGGGGAGTGAAGGTGAACCCATGCACTTGGGTTCACGCCTCTCTCTGCGGATGAGAGAGCCTTTAGGAGGAGGGAGAGATAGTGCCTTTATTGTGGCCAGGCAGGTCACTTTTGGAAGTCCTGTCCTACCCATCCAGGGAAAGCCTGAACCTTGAGGTCCTGTCATGGACAGACCTTAGGTGGCATTGTTTCATGCCCAGTTATCCAGAAGGATAAACCCCTTGTTTCGGTCACCCTTTCTTGGGCTGAAATAAACAATGGTAACTCTGGTCCCCAACCAGAAACACCAGAGAAACACAAGAAAGAAGAAGCAGATAGACTATTACGGTGCACAACAACAGTAATACAGATATAGTTAAACACCAATGTAAAAAAATGTATACATTTATTGAAAAAAATAATTTTGACAAAGGAAAATGTAAACAATCAATGGCTAATAGAGGCGGTGAAGTATTTAGACTAGTTTCGCTTTTTCAGCTTCTTCAGGAAATACAAACATCTACAAAATATATAATATGGATTAAATACAAATACATATATAGAGGGATCAAATGGGGGGAAAAAAGAGGAAAGGAAGGGGGAAACACATAAAGAAATCACATGAAAAAAGCATCAGGATCTTACCCCAGGGCTGCAGCCCATTGAAATGCTCAAGCACCGCAAGGGTCTCTATCGGCGACTGGGGGCAGTAAAATAGCCATAAGCAGGCCAGAGTCTAAGTAGAAGTGTAGACAACTTACTATGAAAAATTGCTAGAAACAGCACATGGAATAAAGGTAGAGATAAGAGTAAAGCTAGGTCCAAAAATTAACCAACCAGGTGAAGGAATTTAGTGAACAGGTGATGAAGAGTGAAAGGTGATATAAGAATGTGAAATAAAACCCCAAAGTGTGAAAAAATATATAAAAATATAAAAAAGTGGTGCAAATCATGCTGACACAAACCCAGTAAAAAGGGTGAGATATCATGTAATAACTTGAAAAGTAACGGTGAAGGGGAAAAAAATAAAAAATTAAAAATATAAAAAATTTAAAATAAAATGTGAGGTGAATAAGTGAACCTGCAACCTAATTAACCACCAACAAAGAATGGGTAGTTACCCTTTCCGACTAGAAATGGTAGTGGGACCTGGAGACAAACCGAGACAGCCCCCCAAAATCAAAGGGTGTAGTCTTTGCCACGGCAACCATGCGGATATACAATATAAGTGGAGGTCCGTCAGATCATCAGCCAGTAACGATATGACAGCCTGTATAAATGTAATAGATAAGGTAGCCATAAGTGAGGCTGAGATCAAAAGCTGCAATCAAAAGGGCTTTAAAGCTAAAGATAGTTGCTTAAATAGAACAGCTGGCTTACATCCTTGTGCTGGTATGCCGGTGAAGCTAACGCCATATATGCCGCGCAACCCCGCTCAGACACTGTCGTTGGGTCGCCGACATACAGCATCACAGGGTCAGGGGCTCTACAGGCGGGGCTCTAAGAGGCCCCGCGCATATGCGCCCCACGCCGGGTACCTATGACAGGGCGCGCGCAGTGACGTCACAGGCGCACCTGCACAGTAGCCGGTAATGCGACATAGCAAGCGAAGGGACCGAGCACACACCTGCGCACTCGTTGGGGACCAGAGTTACCATTGTTTATTTCATATAATTTGCATGATGGTACATTTTATTTACCTAGCACAGTTTATGTTTTCTGCCATGTGAGGCCATTTTTATTATTTATCTTTCTTGGGCTGAGTCGTCCATCGAGATACAGGCTCAAATCGACTCTGGGGCTGCAGGCCTGTTCATTGATGCTGCCTTTGTATCGAAGCACTCGATTCTGCTGCAGCTGCGTGACACTCCACTTGTCATTGAGGCTCTTGACGGGAGACCTCTACAGCCTGCCCATGTGACTCATGAGACGGTTCCGTTGTCCATGGCCGTAGGAGCTCTTCACCATGAGATAATCCAATTCTAAGTTATTTCCTCACCTAATTTTCTGCTGGTTATTGGTTATCCTTGGTTACAGAGGCACAACCCCTTTTTTAATTGGCTCTTTTCTGAGGTTCTCTCCTGGTCACCACAATGCAGTGAGACATGCTTCCAGAAGGTAGCCAAGGTCCTGTGCACCGCTTCACTCTCCTCCCTGCTGGAGGAGTACTGCGATTTTAGAGATGTCTTCAACAAAGGTCAAGCCCGTAGTTTGCCTCTACACTGGCTGTATGATTGCGCAATTGACATTCAACCTGTTGCCATACCCCCTTGCGGCCAGGTTTACCCTTTGTTGGTCTTGGAGGATAAGGCCATGGAGGAGTATGTTGCAGACGCACTTTCTCAAGGTTTCATCTGCAAATCCTCATCTTCTGCTGGTGCTGATTTCTTCTTTGTGAAGAAGAAGAGTGGTGAACTGAAACCTTGTATTGATTATAGGGGTCACAATTAAGAATAAATATTTCTAACCATCATAACAACTAGTCAGACCTATTACCATGGGCAGAGTTTGCTCACAACAATGCCTTGAATTCTGCTTCCCAATTGTCCACATTTATGGCGAATTATGGTTTCCAACCTTCCATGTTGCCTTACTTGTTTGTTCCGCAGAGTATTCCTGCATTAGAGGAGCATCTCTGTAGTCTTCGTTCCACTTGGGCACAAGTCCAGGAGGCTTTGCCTCATTCTAATGATAGGTACAGACTCCATGCTGACCGCAGACGCCTGCCTGCACCTTTTTACCAGGTTGGGGACAGGGTCTGGCTGTCATCTCACAACCTCCAACTTTGTGTTCCTTCCCTGAAGTTCGCCCCTCGGTTTATTGGGCCTTTCCGTATTCTTCGCAGGATCAACCCAGTGGCTTACGCATTAGACCTTCCTTCTAATGTGCGTATTTGAAATGTATTTCATGTCTCCTTATTAAAACCTTTGGTCTGCAACTGCTTTGCCACCTCGGTGCCACGTCCCCACCCTGTACAGGTTGAGAACCACCATGAGGAGTATGAAGTACAGTCCATTGTTGACTCCCGTGGGTTCCGTGGGCACATACAGTACCTGGTGCATTGAAAAGGGTATGGTCCTTGAATGCTTTTGGGTCTAATCCTCTGACGTACATGCCCCTATCCTCCTCCGTGATTTCCATAGAGGTTTTCCCCTCAAGCCTTGTGGTGCTCCCCATACCCACCCTTTTTGAAGCCAATTAAAACCTCTGGCTATAATCATGTGCGTCTAACAAAAAAAAAAAACTCACATTAGAATCCATACGTCCGGCACCATGCATGTAAATTAGGGGCTGGGCGCATGAATAAGGGGGGGCGGCGCCCCTGCACCCCGTATGGATGTGTTGCCACTGGATTATACCAAGCCATGTGTGGAGAAGCCTTGTCCTCCAATATATGAGGGGAGCCCCTGGAAGCTTGAAATGGTGCACTCTTCCTTGACTCTATATTTTGTCGATAGGTTGCATGCAGTAAATTGTGGTTAATTTCCTGATATTATTGCTCATTTTCTAATATCTTCTGGATGGAAGAAAAGAGATGCAATATAATTGAACTGCTTTACTTGTGTAGGAAAATAGATTTTATTTGAGTCACCCATATATAATTTCAGTGTCAATGGTTCTTTAGCACATTCATTAATTCATGATTAACCTTTATATTACCATTTACTAATATGAGTTGTGATTATTCCTCCTTGTTCTCTCACATTATTTGCACTGTTTGCTTCCTTGATCCTTCACGTTCTTGGGTGATTCAGCCATATCTCAGTGGATTCAAACACAAAGGATAATAACCTGAGAAGACATTTTCCTACTGTTGATGTTGCTTTTACCTTAGTTATTTAAATAACACATTCTTTCCCTTAGTAACTTAGGGTGAGAGTTACTACAGTGAGCTCACTTCGCAATGGTTTATCAAAACTGTTTTGCTTCAGCAAGGTTAGAAAAATTGTTTGTTTACGCCAATATATTATTTTGGTCCTGGTGGGATTATTTTCAGCACCCATGCTTCAATGCTAAAAAAGAAATCCTTTAAGTTGAACTTTAGTTTTACCTTCAGTGTGGTACAGTTTTTCAGGCTACTCTCCTGTACTGAAATTTCTTACTCTGCACACTGTGAGCTTATTACAGTGTGCATTACACACTGGAGCAACTCAGAACTCACCTCTTTTCCTGGCTTGAAAGACTCCATATCATCCAGCTCTTTTATCCCCAGCCCTACTATCTGTGACCTGCCCCTTTTACTCAATGAATTTAAATTCTTTCAGAAGCTCAGCGCCACCTGTGGGCAAATGTATGCAAATGCAGTCTGCCTAAGGAAGCCCACTTCTGAAATCCACCCATCAAAGCTTTTCTATATTTGCATAACTCCTCCTGAAAGCCGTCACTTGGTATAAAATAAGATATGTAATTGAAAGGAGAAAGGTTTCATTTAAATTGTACTCAGCATGGCTAATGGGAGATTAGTTACAATGGTTGTAAACTATAAGTAGTTTTAACTTGAGCTTTATAACCAAAAAAAACAACAGTAACATTTCTCAAGGTTAAATGTATCTTACCTAAAAAAAAAAAAAAGACTAACCAACCCTTAACCCGAGCAATATTATCCTAACCCTGACCTATAATAACCCAAAGGTCATAGCGGTTTCTTCTGGTGTGGGACCCACAGTGCAAATTTCAGTATACGACTGCTTACTATCGAAGAAGAGGCTGCAGATGCAGGATGGGATGAGTATGTAGGAAATGATTAGCGAGTTCAGTGTTAGACTCACATTAGGAGGTGAGTTAAGATTAAAGTGAACCTGCAAAAAAGTAACTGCAAAACCAGCCCTGTGCTATATTATACTTACCTTCCTTTCACTGCCCTGCCACTCTATTCACCATTGGGAACAGGAGGACTAAGAACTCTAAGAACCAATAGTGACAGATAAAGGAAGGGGAGTGAACTCCATAATCCTCATTCCTGGAAATAGTGGGGGGGTTCTCTTCGATTCTAGCAGAGAATAGAGCTGTCACTTGACAATGAGTTCCCACTGGAGTATTTCACCTCTGTTCCTGTTCTAATGGCAACATTTGGACTTTCTGTTGCTTATAGTCCAAGTCCAATGGTTACTAGTAAATCTCCAAGACAGACGGCAGTTAATTTTGGTGTACTTGTAGCAGCAAAGCTAGATTTCTGCATAGTCGGCATAGGCCTTTCCTAGAGGAACAGGACTGCCACCATTTGTCATCACCATACTTTCCTGTATATAATCAAAGGTTCCAGACTGCTGCCCTGCCTGCCAAGTGCCTTTTTGCTTAGTTTCTTATTGCTGCTGCCATTGCACATTTATTGGCTAATTAGTATAAATAATTCTGGACTCCAGATCCTACACCTAGAACGAAAATTCTAGTATGATATTTTGCCCCACTTTTTTAGCAATTGGTTCTGTTAGTACTTATTTCAAGCAAAAAAGGTGTCTCTCAGCTTTTCCAACTTCAGTAACAGCATGCCTTGTGTGGCTAGGACATCCAATCTTGTCAATTTGATACTAAGGCTAAATAGTTATTTGAAGTATAACGCAGGTGGCAAATAACTTAGGCTTAGTGGGCAGGATGTATAATACTAGCCCTGGGTGGGGGGGATAAAAGGCTGACAGTTACATTAGTGACACTGGTTAGTGCTAGGAACCTTACTATACAATCTACCAGGGCCCAAATCATAGGAAAGGATAAAAAAGAATACTATGTGTACTGAAATCAGATACCCAAAAATTACAATTTAGTGTGTACTGATAGTTTGAAGAATTCCATGGAACTGGACTTGTCCCACCACTCGTAAGTCAACACAAAAGGAATTATTTATGTGTTATCCTTCGGTTAAACTGTATATGTTTTCTGTTGTGATATTTCACCACAGTCTACCTTTCTGTTAAACTTTACAGATGTCTATATATACATGTTGTAAGATCGTTATTGCTTGTTCCCACTGTTTAGCTTTTAAAGCCCAGTGAACAATGATTTACTGCACATTGTCAGTTTATAATGCTAATTTTATACACAAGGTGACTCTATTGCTATTTGCTTTCATATATGGGACAATTTGTGAGTAAATCTACTGCCTGTATACCCCTCTATTCATATATTTTTATTCACCTTATTGTACACTTTACAGGAAACCTAGGCACATAAATGTGACTATTGGAGACCGCAGCTTATGTGAACACTCAAAAATGATTTTCAAAGATCCTCTCTGATTATAAGTATGTCATAGTATATTATGTTTAGTTCAACATTTCTATTTTTAAAGGAAACCTATATTAAAATGAATGTGTTGGTTACCATGTATGATATGTATGACTGTATCTGGTGTCAATATTTCTAAGCCACTAACCTGGGACCTGTATGCAAATATAAAAATAATCAGTCAGAGATAAGTCAGAATTCTTCCTTTAGGACAGTTACTTAGAAAGAACTGAACAAACATATCAAGGCAACAGTACCTAAAATCCATTAATACACTGTTTCACCCTGCCCATGCTCAGTTGCTCTCCATTTTTGCCATTGTGCTGAAAATCAGAGCCCACTAAGGGCTGATCTGCTGACAGCTTAATGATTTACTGCTGCTCATGGGCTCTGGGCTTCAGTAAAATGGCAGCCTCCAATGAGAAGAAACCAGAGCAATGCTGTAGGCATTTTCAGTGCACACTAACTTTGGTAACATAATTATTAATGTGGAATGTATGTTCCTTTATAAAGAACATACTTTTTTTAATCAAATTATTATGGGTAATGTTCCACTTTAAGAAATATAGATGATATCCAAAATGGTACAATGAAATATAGAATATCAAATATATGGAACGTGCCTTTTTTTTATCCAGTATAAAAGTATAAAAGTATTACACTGCTAGGGGAGGGTGACAACACTGCTACAAATTGAGAACTACTTTTGCAGTGTCATTAGCCCTTCAAAGCAAGTGCTGCTGAAAGGATCATGATAGTAGGGATGAGCGAATGGTTCAGCCCAAGCATAAGCTCGGGGGGAACTTTCTTTGCGTGGATGTTCAACATCTGAATAAACGGGTAGTTTGCCTGTTTGTTTGGACCTCTGAACCGACCACAATGCATTGCGGTGCTGAACAGTGCATTGCAAGCCCTGATTGGCTGAAACAGCGAAAGTTTCAGCCAATCAGGGCACAGAGCACTGTCAGAGTTATGACTGGACACTGTCATCATGACTTTATGCAATCATGGTCATTCCCGCCCACAGTATAAAAGTATTCTTTCAATGGCAGCCATTTTCAGTGTGATTTCAGCATGGAGAGAGATAGAACAGGGCTCTTTTCAGTGCTATTAGTTCGTTAGTTTGCTATACTGTGCTATTTTGCTTCGATTGTCAGTATAAAATAATAGTTTAGTGTCAGTCTAGGGATAGTGTGAGTGTTGTGAGGAGGATCATCATTCAGCTTTGCATAGTGTACAGCTAGACTAGGGACAGCTCAAATAGTTTCACTGTAGTGTAGTGAGACCGTGTCATTCATATATACAATAGTGAAGAGTAGGGACAGCTCAGATAGTTTCAGTGTAGTATAGTGAGACCGTGTCTGTAATCTTGACATTTGTGTATCGCTAGAATAGGGACAGTTTAGATATTGTCAATGTAGTGACGGTTGAACACCATCTATTTGATTGCATTACTGCCAGTTTAACAGCATTTACTTCTGTGTGCGTTACTGCCAGTTTAACGGCATATAGTTCTGTGTGCGTTACTGCCAGTTTAACTCCGTATAGTTTTGTGTGTCTTACTGCCAGTTTAACGCAATGCGGTTCTGTGTGCGTTACTGCCAGTTTAATGCCATATAGTTCTGCGTGTGTTACTGCCAGTTTAACGCCATATAGTTCTGTGTGCGTTACTGCCAGTTTAACGCCATATCGTTTTTTGTGCGTTACAGCCAGTTTAACGCCATATAGTTCTGTGTGCGTTACTGCCAGTTTAACGCCATATAGTTCTGTGTGCGTTACTGCCAGTTTAATGCCATATAATTCTGTGTGCATTACTGCCAATTTAACGTCATATAGTTCTGTGTGCGTCACTCTACCTTTGGCGCATTGTATTGCAGTATATTATAGTGTATCTGTGTAGTGTGAGTATTCAAATTAAAGTGCACCAAACACCACTTTACATTGATTAAAGTGCATCTACGTTCAGATTCCCACTTCTTCTTTACATTTGCTTATAAGCACCGCCCTCTCCCTCCCAATAATGTCTGGGAGGGCAAGAAGGAGAGACAGACATTCCCATGGTACTGTAAGGGGCCAGCAACAAATGTGTCCACAGGCAAAGGTGGATGTGGTGGTCAGTCCTCAGGCAGGGCATCATTCCCCCTGTTTAATGAGTTTGCCTGTCCTATCCAGCCACAGCATGCAGAGGAGGTGGTGAACTGGCTTACTAAACCTTCCTCATCCTCCTCATCCTCTGTCACGCAAGCTTAGACAAGTGTGTAGTCCCCTGCAGTTGCCAGAGTGGATAGACCTGCCATAGCCTTAACATCAGCAATGGAGGAGTCAGCTGACTTATTTGACCACAGCATCAGCAACTTGTTTCTTGACGATGCCCAGCCATTACTGGATTCAGATGTTGGTTCTGAGGTTAAGGATGACAGGAAAATGAGCATAGAGAGAGGGGAGAACACTGGTAGACAAATTGGCATTCATGTTCCCCCAGCCGCAGCATATTGCCAATTTGTCTCCAGTGGTAATGGTGATGCAATTTTTTACAGCAAGGTCAATTCTTGCTTTCATCAAGTGTACCTCTATAGGGTTATGTTGAGAAGGTGCCACGGACACCCAAAGACCATTTTTTCTGCACCTTTTTGACAGGTGCATATCATTGCAATTTTTTACAGCAAGGCCAGTTCTTGCTTTCATCAAGATTACCTCTATAGGGTTACGGTGGAAAGGCGCCATGACACCCAAAGACCAGATTTTATGCACCCGTTACTTCTATCCAAAGTCAAAGTGACACCAGAATATATCCAAAAAATCTCTAATCTTGTTCCCAGTGCTCTACATTGTGGCCTTATCATACACACTGGCTCCCCATCTGTTGCTGAGCAAAATAAAAGCAGTTTGCAGGGGAAATTATTTTTTTTTGGCTTTATACATGCAATTATTGCTGCAGCAGATTCTAGACATGGTACAGATCTGCCAATTTACAGGTAGACTATTTTATTGATGCATGCCCCCCAGGACAGGACACGGGCCCTTTATAACCATTGTATGCCCAATTACTTGCATATGAGCCTTTAAAATGGACACTTTTGATTTTTGACATTTGGGTCCCATTGACATTAATGGGGTTCCTCATTCGGGTCCGAACTTTCGCAGTGTTCGAAAGTTCTGGTGTGAACCGAACAGGGGTCCGTTCAGCCCATCCCTACATGCTAGCAGGATCAACAGGTAAAGAGTTGAGGATGTTATAAAATGTACTATTGATCCACACAATTATTTTTCCCTGTCACCTTAACCTCCCTGGTGGTATGATTATTTCAGATTTTAGGTGTTGAAAGCGGTACCATTATTTTGCATGGAAATTTGGCGTTTTATATTGTAGGCCTGTAATTCTTAGAAATAATTCACTTAAATCCATCCAAACAAGAGTCTAATAGACATCCAAGGTATGATAAAATTTGAAATATGAAATCATAAATTATAATATAATATAAAATATATATATATATATATATATATATATATATATATATATATATATATATATATATATATATATATATATAAAAAATAAATAACTATAAATAATTATAACAAATAATAATATAATATTAATAAAAATTATTCAATAATGTAATCAAATCAAAAACACTGAAATATGCTGAGTTGCAAAATTGTCGCTGTCATTACTTTTAGTGTTTGATGAGGAATTTCCCCACAAATTACTATCGCTCAATTCTGCAAGTGATTCTAATCTATTATCGCTGTTTTCTAGCTGGTCTATAACCACTTTTGATGTAAGCTGACATTTTTTGGTTACTATGGACAATCTCCAGTTTCCTGGCATAAAGAACAGTATTTATAATATAAAACTGCATGCAGGACACTGGACAAACCACTAGGGACAAAGGGGATGTGTAATGATTTGATACAGTACTGTGATCTGTAAGATTACAGTATTCTGTATCTATACTGTTTTTTTTACTTTTTGAATTTGGCGCCGAACTCCGTCCCCGTGCGTCGCAACGCTCGCAGGGAACGGAGCCCGGCACTGATCACAGCGGGGAGACATTGCAGGATCCAGGGGACAAGGTAAGTAACCCCTACATGGATCCTGCAATGGGATTCCGAGTCTGGCTCGGGAATATCGCTTATGGTAATGAAATCTCACTCCGAGCCAGACCCGGGAATACCGCCAGGGAGGCTACAGATGGAAGATTGCAGATATACAATGTGTGTGTATATATATATATATATATACTGTGATATATATATATATATATATATATATATATATATATATATATATATATATATATATATATATATATATACTGTGTGTGTATATATATATATATATATATATATATATATATATATATATATATATATATATACATAGGTGTGTGTTTTTTGTGTGTCACTCGAGATGTGAGAAACTGCACTATATCATTCGATATGTCCTATTTTCAATAAAAATCCCTAAAAGAAACAGCACCATTCAAGGTTCTGTTCAACTACTCCTCAGGTCCTCCATAGGCAACAGGTGCTTGCTCCCTCTGCCCATCCTGCAAAAAAAGTCTAAACAGAGCTGAGTGCTGAAAAATTAAACTATAGTTATTCCAGGTAGCTAGTTTCCACAGACACAGCCTTAGATTGGAGCATTTTGTGTGATTTGCTTGTACTTGATTGTGTAACAACTTGGCAGATATAAAAAAAAACTCCAGCCTTGGCCACCCTTACCTCTACAATTAAACCCAATTGAGGTGAAACGCATCAAGAGGCCTAATGCCCCGTACACACGAGAGGACTTATGTTCGACAGACTTCCAAAGGAGTTCCGCCGGAGTTCCGACGGAGTTCCGACGGAGTTCTGACAGATTTTTCGGCCGAACGGACTTGGCCACACACGATCACACTAAACTCCGACGGATTCGAACGTGATGACGTACGACCCGACTCGAATAAGGAAGTTCATAGCCAGTAGCCAATAGCTGCCCTAGCGTCGGTTTTAGTCCGTCGGAGTAGCATACACACGAGCGGAGTTTTCGAAGGGGACCGGGTCCGGCGGAGTTCCTTCGGGAAAATTTGAAGCATGCTTCATTTCTAAAGTCCGTCAGACTTTGGCGAATCAAAAGTCCGTTGCAGCCCACACACGATCGGATAGTCTGACGGACTCGGTCCTTCGGACTTTGGATGTTGAAAAGTCCGCTCGTGTGTATGGGGCATAAGGTGTGGACTGTGTCTGTGGAAACCAGCTATCTGGAATAAATACTACAGAGTGATTTTGGCTCTGGTTTCCCTTTTTTTCAGAGGCTCTGTGTTGTTTTACAAGCAAATAGGAATGTATTCGTTGGGAAGGCCTATCACTCACACCTCGTTTTCTAGGGGGGTGAGTGTTCTGATACATAGGGCTTTGGCATACCAGGAACTGGACTCAATGATTGATGTGTCGGGCAGATTTGTTTTTCTGTACTGCAGAATTTATGCATTTACTTTGATTCTTGCTTTTGTCTACATACCCCCCCCCGTTTTCGCGGGAGGTGCTTCAGCTGCTAATCTCTTATTTGGCCAATAAACAGGAAGTACCGGTGTTAATTTAGGGGGACTTTAACTGTTATCTGGATCCCAGACTGGACAGACACCCCCCGATGGCGCATCCTGGGGGTAACAGGGGCACGGCCCTTAGTAGGTTACTGACGGAGGTGGGGTGGGCCGACATCTGGCGGATTAGAAATCCTGACTGTAGACAGTTCTCCTGTTTCTCTAAGACCCATGGATCCCTGTCCCGTATAGATCTATGTGTGGGCACTCCCAACATGGTGGGGTTCACCTCAAGGGTGGAATATTTTCCTCGGGGAGTGTCAGACCACTCCCCTTTGGTCCTTTGGTTGACTACTCAACCCCCTAGCAGTCTGCCCAGAGCCCCGTGGAGGCTGAATGCCTTCTGGCTTAAGTTGTTCCCCTCTCCGGATGGGATTGCATCCCAAATCCGGGGTTTCTTTCTGACACATCGCCACCACCCTGACGACCTTTTGACGTGGGAAACTTTTAAGGCTTTTTTACGGGGGGTGTTTGTCCATGAGATACACCTAGTGAAGCAAAACTCTGCGGCAATACTGGAGCAAGCAGGAGACTTAGTGAAGAGGCTGGAGATTGAATATGTCACGGGGCCTACTGACTCGGCACGGGAGGCATGGATGGCGGCACAGGATTCTCTGGACCGCCTGAGATCCTCCACTGCGGAGCGTAGACGCTTTTTCACAAAATTGGCATTTTATGAGGAGGGGGAACAGACGGGTCGCCTACTCGCTAGAATTGCAAACGCGCAACAGATGTCCCCGGCCATAGGAGCCATTCGAGCCAAAAACGGCAAGGTGGTCAACTCACAAGAGATCGTTATATCCGAGCTGGCTGACTTCTACCGGGATCTTTAAGGGTCGAGGGACGCCTACTCGGATGACGATCTACAGTCATATTTGACCACAATTAATTTACCCTGGCTCTCGGAGGAGGCCGTGCGTATTCTTGACGCCCCGATCACCTTAGAGGAATTGATGGCGGCTGCCGGCTCTTTCCCCACCTGCAAAGCGCCTGGGACAGATGGTATTCCCATGGAGGTCTATGTACAATACGGGGAAGATATCCTGCCTAACTTGTTGAAGGTGTTTAATGCATGCTTGGAGGGTGGTGCTCTTCCCGATTCTATGTCAAGGGCTACTATTGTTTTATTGCTTAAACCGGGGAAGGACCCGGTGGACCCGGGGTCCTATAGACCCATCTCATTGCTGCAGAGTGATGTCAAAATCCTGGCCAAGGTCCTGGCACTCCGGGTTAACGGGATAGTATCCGCTCTTATTCACCAGGACCAGGCTGGCTTTATGCCACATAAATCCACAGCAACCAACCTTAGGAGACTATTTCTGAACATGCAGCTACAGGCAGATAATGGGGGAAACAGGGCCCTTCTGTCCCTTGACGCCAATAAGGCGTTTGATAGTATAAGCTGGAGGTACCTGTGGGCGGTGTTAGATAAGTTTGGCTTCGGACAGCGTTTTATTGCCTGGGTCAAGTTACTGTATGCCTCCCCGAAAGCCAATATTAGGATGACGGACAAAATGTCTACAGAATTTGCTCTGGCCAGGGGGACGCGGCAGGGCTGTCCGCTCTCCCCACTGCTCTTCGCATTTGCGATAGAACCTCTTGCGGCCCTTATCAGAGACAGTGTTGATGTACGAGGATTTCAGTATGGGGATATCCATGAGAAGATCATGCTCTATGCAGATGACATGCTGCTTTTCCTGGATGACCCCAGCCAGTCCCTGCCACAGGTGATGTCCATAATAGAGAACTTTGGAAGGTTTTCCGGTCTGACCATTAACTGGTCCAAGTCGGCCTTGTTGAAATTAGATGAAGGAGAGGTATCAGTCCCGGACTCATGCCCAGTACCCGTGGTGACCAGTTTTAAATACCTGGGGGTGCAAATAACGCCCACAGTAGGGGACTATTGTTCAGTGAACATATATCCTCTGCTGTCGAGATTCCGGGACAGGATAAACACATGGAACACCCTTAGGATGTCCCTGGCCGGGAAGGCCAATCTTATAAAAATGATTTTAATGCCCCAATTGCTTTATTTCCTCCATAACTCACCGGTCGTCATTCATTTAAAACTTTTCAGAGTAATTAATACGCTTTTTCGGAAGTTGTTATGGTACACGAAGCCCAGTAGGATTAAGTTGGAGCACTTGCAGCGCTCTAAGGACAGTGGAGGGTTGGCGGTGCCCAGCCTTGGCTGTACTATATTGCGGCCCAGTTGCAGCATCTGGTGGGCTCCATGGCACATGGACCGGCGGGCTCCTCTGCGAGGCTGCTGCTTCATGCAACGGGGGCAGAGACCATCCCTATGGGACTGGAGGCCCAGAGGTTCAAGGGCTCCAACAGACTAACCCCCACACTATCTATGATACAAAAAATATGGAACAAGAGTAGGCAGCTACAGGGGGTGCAAGGATTCACGGAATATAGTCCGATATGGGGAAATCAAACATATGTTGAGATCGCTAAATTGCAGCCTGACCCTAGATGGAGAGCCCATAATGTACAGCTATTGTCCCATGTATTTCAGGGTGGAAAGCTTCTATCATTTACAGCCCTGCGGCAAAAATGTAACCTTACGGAGGCTATGATCTTCCCTTATTTGCAGTTGCGGCATGCGGTGGCCGCGCAGGGGGATTCGGGTGACTGGGTGTTGTCGCCCACCCCGTTGTTTCACACGTTGCACTCTGCGGATGGCACGAAGGGTATAATCTCGCAATGTTATCAGATGCTGCTAGCGCAGCACCTGCGCGGCCATCCTTGCAAAGCACTGTCGCTTTGGGAACGAGATGTTGGCGCCCTTACGGGTGAGCAGTGGGAGGAGGCCCTGCAGGCTATCACCTACTGTTCACTGAATGTGGCACAAAGGGTCTCCCAACTCTATATCATACTGAGAGCGCACTATACACCGGTGAGATTGAGTAGGATGGGAGGACTGGCTGACCCCCTGTGTGGTAGGTGCGGGCAACACGAGGGGGACCTTATTCATCTCCTATGGCGCTGCCCGAAACTCCACAGATACTGGAAGGAGGTAGTGGACACTGTCAATGCGGTGTTTCACACGCAGATACCCAGGGACCCAGTGTGCTGCGTTCTGGGGATATTGGAGGGGGTGGTGTCGTTGGAGCCTATCAAGGTGGCAGTATCCAGGGCACTGTTCCAGGCTAGGAAGCTTATTTTGCTAGGTTGGAAATCCGTAGAACCTCCTGTGGCAGCGACCTGGATAACTCATATGGGCAGGACCCTTATTATGGAGAAATATATTTACTAGCATAGGGGATGCCCGGGAAGGTTTGAGCGCCTGTGGTCATGCTGGCTGGACACCCCTGGGCTAAGTCCAACCGAACTAATATTGTCCAGATTACTGTAGGATGTGTGACGCAAGGCAGATATGCGAGCCTTAGCTTGAAAATGTTATGCCAACTGGGGAATTCTATGCAATTGTGGGGTGGAGGGAGGAGGTCATGGACTGCTGTAATGCCTGTATGTATTTTAACAACTATGTGTCAAATAGATGTATATGTGCACTGGAAATTGCTGTATACCTGTAACTTCAATAAACACCTTTTTGATTTAAAAAAAAAAGGAATGTATTCAATCTTTGTGCTGGTGAAGGCAGAGTATGTATTTTTATGAAAGAGGCATGATCTGGAGTAGGATCCAGTTACCTTTTTGGTACAGTGCATTCCCAATTGCCATTGTTGTAACCCCTGGTCCTAAATTGCTGCTTTAACATTAAAGAATCAGTGGGGAAAAAAATTGCTGCTCACATGTGCTTAACCTAAAATTAACATTAACTTCATTAATCCCCCCCCCCCCCCCAATGTTTGTCCAATGTGCAGTGTATTGCACACTGCCACTCTTGTGTCTGCCAGGGGGACCCCTCTCAAGCACACTTTGATGCATTACTAGGTTTAGAACTAATACTCTTTGACCTGACCCTCTTGGATTTGGGGTGGGGGGCTGCAGCCACTATTATATATATGTGTGGGGGGTTGTATGTGTGGGGAGATGTATGTGTGTGTGGGAGTGGGGGGGATATGGGGTGGCTTTAACGACTTGTAGTTGTAGTGCCAAACATTGATCGCATTGTGGCAAATTTTACTTCCATTCAGTAAGGGTATGTTACCCCGACACTATGATGTTGTAGATGACCATAATTTCTATGTCCCCCCCCCCATCATAACTAACCACCCTCATCTATGCACTTTTAGGCAGCTACAGTACATTTTTGGCACTTTATTGTAATCCATTGATAGGAAGTACTTCCACTACCACATTATTTTTATGTTAAATATCTTAATTTGTAATCAACCCTGTAGATTACCCCTGGCTGGGATCCATTAATGGCACGATCCAACTTCCCCACTGGCTATCCTCGCTGGATTTGGCTTCCAGCGAGAATTCAGCCCCTGTGGTGCCCAGTGATGGGCGATCATGGTATTGAGGTGGCAGCAGAGCGCCCATTTGTTTTAGAAGACTAGGTGAGCACCTAATGTTGTTGTTGTTGTATATATTACATTTTATGTATTAAATCATGGATTATTATTATTATTAATGTATGTATAATATGTATTTTGATTCTGTACTAATGAATTATTATATTATATTTCATGTAACATAAATGAATGCTATTGTTGAAATTCAGAGCCCTGATGAAGCGTTCTGTGAAACATGTTGGCAAATCCTGCATTTTGAAACATTTGGTCTCCAAGCATCCATCTATGGTCTTCAATGTGCATTATAGATGTGTTTTTTAGACATTATAAATAAAAGTATGTTTTTTAATAAACTATGAGTGTTGGTGCTGACCTTATTTACAGACACTTTATCTCAACTCAAGCATCCCACTCTATTTGAAGGTTCGGTGTACCATAGATTGTCTGTATAGTGCCTTCAAAAGACAGAAAAAAATGCCATTTTCAAGTGTTCTGAATTTTTAGTATTTTGTAAAACACAGAAAAAAACATATGGTAAATTTACACGCCTTTGGGAAATTATTTTGAACTCAAGATGTTTATATGTTTTAAGTGATTGTATAGAAATGGGGGATGTAGGAAAGAAAAAGGCAAGGTTCTTTGCAGAACAACAAGAAATATGCAAATTAACTGCATGTTATATGGGGAGCAAGCCCAGTTTATTCCTTTTCTTTTTATTATTCTTACCTTTTACTTTAAATAGCCAATTGTTTACCCTAATCAAGTAACTGTGAATGGAAAGCCACTGTGCTAAATATTATGTACATTCAAACTGGGAGAGAGGGACCCAACTATTACAGTTTTAATGTAAAATGTGTTTTATAGGTCAAATGAGAACCTCTATAAACGACTACTATGATGGGACCTTCTAATGACTTGAGGTGTAACATGGTTACCCATTTTGTCAGTGTTTCTCAGACCTGAGCACTTGATTACAGTTTGGTACAGCCAAAACAACAAAACCACTTGTTAATGGTGTGTTTTATCTCAGTCCAGTCATAGTTTAGCAAGGTACACACACCAGTGGACCCGAATGCTGAGCCAGCATGAGAGTGTGCATTTATAAATATGGCACCGCTACAAGTGCATGACTTAATGCTAAGTATTTTGCATATACTAAGGCCTCTTGCACATAGATGCCTAAATGTCTCTTCAGCATTCTTTTTTTTTTTTTTACTGTTCTGAACGCAGCCTATTGTTTTTATTGGGCCAGTACCTACAGATGCACAAATTTCCCCTGCATATAAAACAGTAAAAAAAAAAAAATATATATATATATATATATATATATATATATATATATATATATGTATATATCAAAAAGTAAAAAAATGTAATTCAACCTGTATACAACAATTACTCATGTCACGGCCAAAATTTATTCTTCATATCAAGAACACTAATGTTTCTGTATTAAACAAGAACAAAAAGGCAAACATTCATTCTATCTTAAAAATTAAGCATTGTTGAGGTAAAAGTATCCATCCAAAAGATGCAACAACATCTCAGAATTGTTCTGACCTTATCCAACATTACAAATAGGGGAAATTTGTCACAATATGCTAAAGCAGCTATACTTAAGTCTTGGCTACTGCTGATGTTAATATACAACTCCAATGACCCTTCACTGGTAAGGTGAAACTGATGGAGAAAATAATTCAACACAGACAAGAGAGCCAGCTCATAGTACCACTGTGCTAAAAAATGGAATGGGCCCAACACATAATAAAAGAAGCAGCCTTTGTTTATTAGTATAATTATTTTCCTGCTTTATACCTTTTTTTCAGAGACCAAACAAAACTTTACAAAAAGATTACACACAGGCCATAAGTTTATACAAGGATGGTTGTTTCGAATTGGCTTTACCAATGGTATTAATAAACACTAGCTAAGAATGAGTTTAGTTATTAAGGGCATTATTTCTAAATACTTCTGGCGACTCTCTCAGAGTCAGGACTGGCCTGTAACTTATTCCAAAGTGTTTCAGGCAGGTGTGGCACTGAACAAAATATATTAAAACCTAGGAGTGCTAGAATGTGCCTTTCTGAATTTCCTCATCTGCATAAGGGTGAGCTTCATTTGTATTTACATCCAATCTTATCAGTATATTTAAGACTTAAAATGATGCGAGCATGGTGATTCTCATCAGTGCAAGGACTCTACAATCCACTCTTAAAATGGCTATGAAACAGTCAAGTGCAATTTTGTGTCAATTTTTTTTAAGAACTCGTTGGACAGTCAAACCCCGTAGTTCATGTGGCGTGTACTGTATATTTTGATTTAAAGGATATCTAACCCTAGAACAAAAAATTCATATAGTCTGTAAATGTGGCAGCTGCATTCGTTTTATTTTGCAGGCTAAGAAAGCAAGTTCAGAAAATACCTGTTATCCTGCCAGAAGTCAAGAGTCCCTGTAACCTTCTGTGAATTGAGCTGAAATGACAAACAATGTTTTTTTTTTAGCTATCTTCTGTAAACTACAAATTCCACTGCCCTCCATGTAATGGAGAAGAAGAGAAGAAGACATGCGTATAGTCCAAATTAGGAGAGCAGCCCATAGCTTCTCCATTGATACAATGGAGTGAGTGGAGCCACCCTAGGACAGGATGTTTTATCTGCAGAATCACCAGGTGAAAATAAGCAAAAAACGGCCTGACAAAAAACGAATGCAGCCACCACATCTAAGGAACTGCAATATATTAAATGTGTTTATGGGTTATATACAGTTTTAAATAATCTAATTGAAACAACTCCAGATGATAGTATCATGGCCTTCTTTGTATTCTAGTTGAGCCACAAAGTCTAGAAGAATGATTCATTAATGTATTGATTTTTCTGGAGATCTTTGCTGTAAGAGTACATGTGGGCTTATTAGTGGAGTTGGTTCTGGTTGGCTTATAGTGGTTGTGTATCACTTATTTCGATTATGGGTGCAGCACTTTAAAACCATGTATGTACAGTATGTGGTTTGTCTTTTAGTCCTTCAATAAAAATGTCTGTAAATGTTAATACTGAATTCTGGTGACTGTTGTGGCAGAGACAACTAATCTCATGAACAACATTTTAATGACTTTAGAAATCCTTGTTTCTCACCAGTTGTAAACTAGTTTTCACAGTGAACAGTATAGTATATGAGATTTAAAACAAATTAAGAGTAGTTAAAACAGTGGTAGGTGAACCTTTTACTCTCAAAACCTTAACTGTTTGTTTAAATGCTAGTCAAACATTGTGCATTGTATTTAATACTTATTTCCAGTTAGCCAATTTCTTTAATTCCTAATCCTAAATGGAAAAATAATTACTTTGTGGACTAGAGTAGACAGGGTCATACCACTCTCACACCTCCCAACATCCTAAAATGTAAAACTGGAAAATGTAAGTACCATACAGGTTTTCCTATTCCAGCCCCTGTTCAGGTGAAACTCCAACCACTTACACTAAGTCCTGCTTCTTCATGGGTCATAAAGCTGAGGCTGTTTTCCACCAAAATATGTACATTTTGGGAGGTATGCATGGTTTAAGATATCAATATATTAGCATTCTCAAAATCTAAAGAGGTTATATATCACACTAGACAATTTTAAGATCCCTGTGGAAAGTCTCTTTACCCCAAGGTTACTGGTAAGCCCAGTAAACGTGTCTGGATGTAGTTACCAGTGCAAATGTTGTGATGGACAGAAACCACCAAATTATCTATGAATGCTCACATTTTACATTACTCGCTCCATAATTCTGCCAGAAAAAGTCTAAGCAAAGAAACTTTTTAGGACTATTTGAAAAGTAACAAACTTTTAACAATTTAGTTCTGGTCATAAATATACAGAGAGAAAATGTATGTTGATAAGACAGTATATAAGGCACATAACAGTCTTTGAGAATACAGAAGATTCAGCCAACTTAAATTAATGGTTCTTTCCCTTATTTTTAGTCCACAAAACTGTACAGGTACACAAATGTTGTGTTGCAGATACATCTTCCAACCAATTCTTCAGTTTATCAAAACACCAGCACAATGAACTCTTCTCTGAGAATGTTCCCCAAAAATGTAATTTATTCATTGAACAAAGTCTCTATTAAAATACACTTGGAAATTGACTAAAAATAATCTCTTTTTTGTTGTTTAATGAAGTTTTGAAGAGTCATCAGAAGAGATTTGTGAGTGTTGTTTGTGGAGGACTTCGAGACTCATGCACGTCCAAGCTACCAGGTACCGAAGTCAGTACAGATGTCACAGTTGGCATTGTAGGGTTAGTCAAGTCTGTTAATGTAGTTGGGGTAGTGGCAGGGCTCATAGAAGCATTGGAAATTTCAGAGGCTGGTCCTGATGGAGTCCCAACTTGAAGAGTGGAATCTGATGTTTTGTCTACTCCATTATTTTCTTGTCTCAGAAGATTCCGTCTAAATTTGGCTCGTGCATTTTGAAACCATACCTGGAATAGGTGAAGTAAAACAGGATTAGGCAAGGTTAAGCAGTTTCACTGTTTAGCACCAAGCATAAGGAGTGATACTTATATATTATAAATTATTTATAATTATACAGTGAGTGCATATTGTAAAACACCTTTGCTTATTTAATATAGTTACATAATCGAACACATATGCAAATTAACTCTTTCACCTTCCATTTTTTTGTTCACATTTCCATCTGTTTCCTAATAAACAAATGCACACAGACATTATTTCAAATAAGGCATTTAAAGATACATTTAGATGTGAATTTTTCTGAGGCTAGCTTGTCAATGGCTGGCAAGGACCCTTTTTTCCTTTCACAGCCAAAGTGATAAAGGGATATCTTCTTTTTTTAACGCTGTAGCCAACTTTTCCACAATCTAAAGACGGAAGACAGTACATTCCATTTAGAGACAAATTGATAGTAAACTTGCCTAATGTTTGCAACAGATAATTTGCCATGTTTGGTGTGGAGTATTTGGAGTGCCTTAGATATCCTATATACTGTATAGTGTAATTAAACACATATCATTAAAAACTGATCTTTGCTGCCCAGTATTTATCTCCTGAGAGATAACCGCATACTACTCTATGTATATTATACAGTATATGTACATATTAATCTCAAAATAATATTAGCACACATAGCGAGCTAAAATGTTATTGCTTTAGTACTCACAACCAGATGCGTTTGTGTATTATTATTCCAGAAGCTTATTACAAGTACAGTATGGCACACCTTATAGTGGGGGTAGATGTGATCTTTGGGTTAGTGGTACTTGTTGCTGGTGACAACCTTATTTTTTACAACCATTCATACACATTTACAGTACATATTTATATAATAGCAGGGGCACAGTATGAACCCAGCCCTCTAAAGCAGGGGTGCTCAACCTGTGGCTCTCCAGCTGTTGCAGAACTACAAGTCCCATGAGGCATGGTAAGGCTGAAAAGTACAAGCATGACTCCCAAAAGCAGAGGCATGATGGGACTTCTAGTTTCACAACAGCTGGAGAGCCACAGGTTGAGCACCCCTGCTTTAAAGGGTGAAATGGCTATATAATTATGATCAAATTTAATTTGCTAAAAAAAAATTCAGCAAACTTGATTCAGTAAACTGTTAGGACTTTAATTATCCTAGGCTAATCTTTTTGCATGAGCAAAACATATTGCAAGCCTATTTTGCAACTGGTGCATTGATTCAATTCCTATATTAATGTAGGTGTTTAAGTACAAAATTAGGCTCGGTTTCTCCTGCTGATATTTAGCAGCTGGCAAGTTAAACCAATTTTTTTTTTTTACATTTGAGAAGAGTTTAGGCTTAGTTCACTATTCGATTGATGTGGCATTAAAAATGTACCTAAATCCTAAATGTGTACATTTTTAAAACATTTTGGGGGGGTGTTATATTTGATGTGGTTTAATGTAATCTATGATCTGTGTAGCACAGAAGTGTTATTTGTCTTTTTGATAAGCAACAAATTTACAATTTAGTTGGTTATTGCTGTCCAAGCATTTATTCTGTTTTATATTATTTAGTTTAATTTGTTGGGTAGTACAGGATACTAATAATATTTGTAACATTAGAGCAATAGAATCGTCTGGTGGCCCCATACACACATTGTAGTTCCATGTAACCAAACCAACAACATACAAAAAGATTAGGGGAAGAAGAAAAAGGCTTCACCCTAGAAAAGTGGTTACTTCCTGAGACATATATCCAGACTAAGTGAAAAGGTTATATAGTTTATTCAAACAATATTGTCATTAACCTCCCTGGTATGATTCAGTCTGGAATTAGGTGCTGAAAGTGGTACAATTATTTTGCATGGAAATCTGGCGTTTTATTTTGTAAGTTTGTTAGTCCTGTAATTCTTAGGAATAACGCTCTTAAATCTCTTCAAACCAGAGTCTAGCAGACATCCCGAGTATGATAAATTTTATAATATAATAAAGAATAATAAAAATTATTCAATAATGTAATCAAATCCTAAAACACTGAAAAAGGGACACGTTTTGGTTGCTATGGACAATCTCCAAATTCCAGGCAGAAAAAACTGTATTTATAATATAAAAGTGCACGCAGGGCGTTGCACAGACCACTAGGGACAAAGGGGGTGTGTATTTTTTAATACAGCACTGTAATCTGTAAGATTACAGTGCTGTGTGTGTTTTGTGTATTTTTACTTTTTTGAATTTGCCGCCGTTCTCCACTCCCATGCGTCGTAACGTAGCAGGGAACGGAGCTCGGCGGCATTCGGCACTGTGAATCGAGCGGAGGACAGCTCGATCACACAGCGCGGCGGACATCGCTGGATCCAGGGGACAAGGTAAGTAAGTCTCACTGTGTCCTCCCCTGCATCCAGCTAAGCGATCCCGAGTCTGGCTCGGGGTTACCGCTTCTATCAGTAAATTCCTAACCCGAGCCAGACTCGGGATTACCGCTAGGGGGGTTAAAAAAGACTGTTAATCACAAAATGAAAAATTGACAATTCAAAAAAATCAAAACAACCATTACCACCCCAGAGACAATGTTTCTCCTTCTTTCCTTAATCTTTTTGGTATGTAGTACAGGATACCTCTGCTATGGCTCCTAATAAATGTCTTAGCTGCTTCAACGGCTAGCAATCACTCTTTAGGAACACTCTGCTTTTTGTTATTGCTTGACTTTGTGCCGACTCTGACATTATACCAACAGACAAATGCACATGATTTTGTTTTCTATAAATACATACAAGTACCTTCTTGTGAATCTGAAACATTTTTGGACTTTGGAGTTTAGTAAATCAGAGGCCTATGTGTGACTAATCATCCACAAACCACCTTAAGATCTATAGTAGAGAGATCTCTACACTAAAGTTCCCAACACTGCCATAGGATTTGCTATCAAGAAAGCTATTATTCTTGCTGCAGAGATATATCATTTTTTTAGAGATGATCAAATAAAAAAACTTTTATCAACAGCAGATCACTAATTGGCTCCCACATTAAAGTTTAAAGCCAAACTTGAATCCACCAACTCATCACTTTTTCCTTTTTTTTCTGTCTTTTTTATTTTTTTTTAAAACCTATATGTAAAGTTGGGTAGGACTGACAACAAATCATTAACAAAAAGCTGTGTGGTTGATTTACTAAAACTGGAGAGTGCAAAATCTGGTGCAGCTCTGCGTAGGAACCAATTAGCTTCCAGGTTTTATTGTCAAAACTTAACTGAATAAGCTGAAGTTAGAAGCTGATTGGCTACCATGCACAGCTGCACCATATTTTGCACTGTCCAGCTTTAGTAAATCAATCCCAAAGTGTTGTTATCCACAACTGAGAATTAAGGAATGAGTGCACTTCAGGCAGATCATCAGGTATTTTCTTACTTGCAAGGTACTTGCAAAGGTAAAAACACAGGGAAATGGCTATGTATTAGAGACATGTCTGCATATGTTTTTTTTTTACTTTACCTTGACATGCACTATAAATTATGAACAAAAATATGCCCCCTCTCCCTACTGCAAGCACCAGTCATATGGGTTACTATCACAATAGCTGCATTAATGCTGCCTAATTAATTAACATTGGCAAAGCATGGATTTCCCATAATCCATTGCTTTACTTGCTCTAATGAATCTTTATGAGAAAACAAAAAATATATACTTTTGTGAATTTACTTTTTAGTATTCATAAAAATATTTAGTAATAAAACAGACAAGTTTATATTATCTAAAATATCGTTTTTTTTTTGTTTTTTTTTACACGTTACGTTGTTTTTACTTAGCTAGTGTTTTAGGAGGGGGTCCAATTTTGGAGGTCACTCTTTAAGAGGTTTATGCACTGCACATACTGTATAACTAGTGTGTTGGGCTGGTATTGTCAGGTTAAGAGACATGCTTTTTTTATTTTATTTTATTGTATTTTCATTTGAGTAAAATACTATTAAAAGTATTTTTTTACATTGACTCTAATATTCCAAAGGGATGTGTGTTTGTCATTATTAAAAAAAAAAATTAAAATACCTTAAAGGGCAGTTCCACTTTTCTTACAAATGTGATACTGTAAGGCAAGGAAGGCAAACCATAAATTTTTTAAATAGTATGCATTACCTTTCTTGCTCTTTTATGCATACAGAGGCTCTCAAATATCACCTTGTGGTCAAAGTGCATACATTTTTATGTGTTTTTTGCCATGGGGCAATTATTTTATAGTAGTATATCTACAGAATGCAGTGTTATCTAAAGGAAGCTCTTCAAATGGCCATCAACACAGTCAGTGCACTCCAGCAACACAGGTTGTTGCTGTTAGTTCGACTGTGCAAAACTAAAATAAAAAAATAATGTTGCATTTTATAAATATGTTTTTTAAAGCCTGTACAAGCATAGAGTAACAAAAAATTTATTTTGTTATATACACAAATGTAATATAAAAATACTAATATTTGAACAATTTTAAGTTGGATTTTAAAAAAATAAGGAAAGAACTATATTAAATTGGTGAAAGAAAAAAATATACTGTGTATGTGTATATATATATATATATATATATATATATATATATATATATATATATATATATTTTAGGTTAAAAATAATTGTATTTGTTGTAAATAATCAGTAAACACCTACAGACAGTTACAACAAGGGGGCTTCCAGTGTAGTTGTTTATAAGTTAAACTGGAGTTAAAAAAATATAACAGACATGAGAATTAAGAATTATATTTTTAATGTATTCCTAAATAACAGAATCGCTCTGTGTAGAACATCTATATGATATCATTCGTTTTTTTGTGGGAATGTACATCAATTTGAAAAAAGTGGCAACATACTTTTCTTCTCACATCATTTCATTTTTGTTCACATTTGTAAAAAAATTGAATATGGGATTTTCTATTTATTTACCTGTAAAACTCTTTTGGTTAAACCAGTCTTCTGAGCTAGTTGCTTTAAGTCCTTGGCATCTGGATTATGGTTAATAGCAAAGTAGGATTTCATTGTCCGGAGCTGATGGTGTTTGAAAGAGGTCCTCATGCGTTTGGTTTTCTGGTTGGGAGTGTACTGTTGGTCTCTGTCCATGTGGTCTCCATCATTTTCATTGCAGCTTAGAGCTAGGAGGAGCAGGAAGGGAATATATTAATTATGATATGCCATTTATGCATCACATTAATGACTTTATATTTACATTGCATTAAACTTCTCAATAGACTCGTCAGTCATATCTAGACCCAGGGTGTCAGAGGCAGGATGGAAAAATGTATTTTGATAGGCCAATTATCTTTACACAGTTGAATTCACCCACCTGTGACACATATGGCAGAAATATCGTGTGACCAATAGTAATCAACCTAACAACTCCAATACATACCTAGGGATTAACTGAAACCACAGCACTGGAAAACCATGACTAATGAATTGAATTGAATTGTTTTAAACCTATGTATGTATGAGAAGCAACTTCTGTGAGTAATGAAACAGTACCCCACCAGCACAGAAAACACAATAAAAACCTAAAGTTGAGAAAATCAAAACATACTTCGGACATCAAAGATACAATTCACTTAATTTAATAAAGGATAAAAGAATGAGAAAAATATTTTTTTCATATTGAAATATATTTGGGATAATCAGCTTGTCTTTTTTCAAGCGTTAAATGGTTTTTCTTCAAGCTACAATCCTATTTTTTCCCTTTAAAGTTCTGTTTTTGTTAGCAAGACTTTTTCTCATGACTTTAGGTAGTACATGCCAAGAGAATTCAATTTACATTGTACCAGAAAGATAAAATAATTCAGTTTGTTAATGCGCATTTTATTTTTTTCTTGTGTTCATCAAATTTTTTCTCACTATCCTTTTTTTAGCCCGTGAGGCTCTTTTTATAACACTAAACAAAAAGAATATAGAGCTGTTTTGTAAGGCAAACAGCAACATACTAGTTGTAATTGTCTATAATACATTGATATCATAAATACTGTATATCATAAATTGCCATATTTTTCATAATATATCCTTTTACCATTTCTGTTCATCCTTCTTTGCATCTCAGTGCTGCCAGTCTCCGTGTTTTTTTCAGTCACTTCCTGTCTACATGCAATTTCTCCAGCATTGGCTGCAAATAATTGTTTTGGGCTGGGTTCCTGGTGGAAACCATGTCTTCAATCTAATGTGTTTCAGCACAGCCACTTGTATTCCACATGTGGACCATGCCTGCACAATGTTTGTTAGTACAGTCATTTGTGGTCAAACAGGGGTCATGTGACAGCGAGACAACAGATTTATAGATAAAGTCCTTAGCACACAAACCCCAGGGCCAACAAAATGCAGTATGTGTGCATGGCCACAAAGGCCCCACAGATCCAAACATGAATAATGATGTAGTCAGAAGATGTTAGTTTTTCATGAGCAAAAAAACTGTAAGTAAATCAAGGTTGTTAAAGCGGTTGTAAACCCTAATACATTTTTTTTTAATCTTTGTATTCCCTTTGTTTTTTTTTATTAAACACTTCTTTCAGAGAAACTAACCATTGATCCTGCCAGTCATTCAGACTACCTTCTTCTCAGTGGCAACTATCTTTGGGCTCATTGAGCTTCTGCAGCATTGCTACTTCAGTGTGTATGCTCCCGTTCCTCTAGCAATTTAGTCATGTCTACTCAAGTAAGAAATGTCTACTCATGGCTTACTTATGTGGTATAATTCTCCTAGAGGCCACATCAAAGGCAGCAACACCTGCATGGCAGATTAGATGCTTTTAGACTTGTGCACAATGGAAAATTTAGTTTTGTTTAATTTTCATTCATAAAATACAAAATTTCATTCAGTTATATCCGTTATGTTACATTAATTCGTTTTCAGATCATTTGTTTTTTCTGTAGAGTATATATATTCATGATAAGGATTCATAGTTCGGAAAGTCGTTTGTTTACTGTATCCATTAACACACACAATGACAACATCTCTTCTCCTATGCTCAAATTCCATATAATACCCTTCTCACTCAGTTCTCAGGAATGCACTTTGCTAGTTATCCAACCTCCAGCACAAAATAAATCAGCTGATTGGACTGTACGATTTACTCTGAGTTGACCTTTTGTTTCATTAGACCTTTAACAAATTAACAAATCATGCCAAATTAATTTGTTATTTTCGTTATAATTTATTTTGTATTAGTTGAAATTAATGATTTTTTTCTTCAGACATTCGGATGCATCTGAAAGTCCGAAAGATGTCAAATTTGTCCGAATTCCGATTAGTTACAAAGGGGATTGCACATGTCTAGATGCTTGGCTCACAGCTCAGCTGCACTCTGCATGGGTGTAAAAAAACTAAATGCAGCCCGACATGTGATATGTTATGGTTTAGCCCATCACCCAACACAGGTCAGAGCTAAGAAGAAGAAAAGCAATCACGTGACCTGCATTATATAGATTAAAAAAGGTATTTATGAAATTTTTTATAGCTTTTGTCAGTTTATTGCAGGTGATGTGCCCTATCTTTATTGGTGGAAATACAACCATACCAATATTTTTGATGGGCTGACTTCAGAGGTGCACACTTGAGAGACATTTGTCAGCCCATAACAAGAAGTGCAGGCAAAACCAAGCACAGAACTGGTTTTAATGCCCTGAGATTGCACAAGAAAATCACGGGTCGTCTTTCACCCACGTTTGTGACATGGAGATGTGAAAAGGGAAGATGTCAAGAAGGAAAATGGAGAAACAGAGAATTGGAGAAAATAAAAAAAAATGGTTCCTTAAAGAACGGGCCATAGAGAAAATGAAAAAACCGAAACCCCCTTCATTTTAATGGGGTTTAAGACAAGGATAGCTTCCCTGGGCTGGCCTGCAACTGAACATGTCAGTACATATACGCAGTACAGAGGACCTTGTTTAATGACATCTATTGACAGAAACATAACATTAATTTTCTAGGAACTAATGGCATCCAAAAGCTGGATTTAGGGTTTACAGGAGTTTGTTGCACTCTAGCTTTTTCATATAGCTAATTACATTGAACACTTTCTAATCTGTAAATGAAATGATTTCATACTTTACAAACTGTTGTTGATTTACTTTTTATTATTTCTTATACCTATATGGCTCCTCTATTTATTGAAAGAACAGCCTTTTGACTTCAAGTCAAGAAATACACTGGCAGGATTTGTTGGGTTATGATGGAAAAGGTTATTAGTATCATCCTTCTCAGATTAATAGCACGTTGTTTATGCAGTCACTATTTTTAGAGGTAAATTATGTGCTACAATGAAACAAAATATGTAGGGGCACATTTATCAAAGTGGGAAATTCTCTCCTGCTGACTACAATGTAACTGAAAGTTGCCCCTAGCTCCAAAAAAATGTTTAAAAATGAGTAAGATTAAAGCAGATGTTATAGAAATGCAGTTAAATACATGTGAAACGGCCCAGAAAATAAAAAAAAACAAAATATGCATCACAGTCAAAGACTCTAAAGCTACAGAAAGAACACCCACTGACTTGAACATTGCCATTGACCACAATGGCACAAATGTCATCATGTATTTTGTGGATCTGACATAAAATATATCTAAAGCCGTTTTTTTTTGTACTGAGCGGTAAGAGGTTTTTATTGTGTCCCTATTATGGAGATTTACTCTCTATCTGATCCGAGTGACTACTGCCACTGGAACTGAATATCAGGGAGAATCCAACATTTTCATTTTCAGCTAGAACCATCTATAAAGGGAGCAGCAGGCAGACTCAGTGGTTATCACTTTAGAGAGATTTGTTATAACTTCCTGTTGTGTCTACTGGACAGAAAATGAAGGAAAAGTGAACACACAGATGGCACATAAAAACTTAGAGGTTAAACTCCTATCTTAATGGAAAAAAAAGTATTTTGGGTTTATCTATATTTTACTAAATGTAAATATAGAGTAATACATAAGTATTGCCAGGCATTTAAGCAACCAAAAAACCAACAAAAGAAGTCTGATAAAAATAATATAAAGATTTAATATAATTTTATATATATATATATATATATATATATATATATATATATATATATATATATATACACACACACACACGTACATTTTTTTCCATGTATTTTGTTAAATTACTTAAACCACCTCAACTCACTTCTTTATTTTCCTTTTATAATCTCTTTATATGCATCATATTTGTAACCATCCTTAATACTTATATTTATAGCCATAGTTAACACCCAGTTTTAAACTTCTTGAAAACAAGTAATTGCATGCTGCTATGTGTATGGCCTATAAACAAACAAGCTTTTAGATTAGAAATACATGGATAGACATGCTTCAGTTTTTCAGTTTTATAATTGCAAATTGCTTGTTCAGTATCTAGGACGCTGGACTTTTAAGATCTGTGCATCATTACCATTTCTAGAGGAAAGCATCTCATTGTTTTTTGCATTATGCAAAGAAAATGGGGCAAAGTCATTACTGCAAAGGTAACACCAACAGAGACTGGGAACACTGCATACTTAAGAAGGCACGCTTTTCACGATTGTAAGAAGATCCTAAAGTGTGATATGTAAATGCTGCTGGCATAGCTCTCCAGCACAATGTAGAATAATGCACCAACTCTCTAAGCTGATGCCAGAAGCGTTTAATGATATTTAGGACCAACACGCCAAATCGGGAAAGCTGCGTAGAAAATAATATCCATAAAAAGAATGAATAGATTATATAGGCAATCTGTTTTATTCTAGCTTTTTACAGTGTAACCGTTCTTTGTATAGGCAGCAGGCAGACTCAGTGGTTAGCACTGCCACCTTGCAGCACTGGGGGTTAGACATGTGCATTCGTTTTCGTCCGAATGCATTTTCGTCCGAATTTCAGCTATTTTCGTTTTCGTTTTGACAAACGATAACGAAAGCACAAAATCCGAAAAACGAAAGATCCGACATAAATAAATGCTTTATTTTCGTTTTCATTGTTACAACAGTTCGATATAGAATAGGAGATTCGACATGACTCTGACAACAATCTGTGTCTATAGAACCTGTGGTCGAATGTGCCTAACCTTACCTCTATTAGTCCAAGATTATATAGAGAAAATATTCGACAGAGAAAAAAGATTTGACAGAGAGAAAAGATTCTGCAAGTTACTGTCCTAAAAAGTGTTTGGGGACCCGGGTCCTGCCCCAGGGGACATGTATCAATGCAAAAAAAAGTTTTAAAAACTGACGTTTTTTCGGGAGCAGTGATTTTAATAATGATTAAAGTGAAACAATAAAAGTGTAATATTCCTTTAAATTTCGTAGGGGGGGGTTGTCTATAGTATGCCTGTGAAGGGGCGCATGTTTCCCGTGCTTAGAATTGTCCCTGCACAAAGTGTCATTTATGCAGGAAAAAAAGTCCTTTAAAATCACTCGCAGCTATTATGAATTGTCGGCTCCCGTAATACAGAGAACACTCATTGAAAGTCATTGATAAAAAAATAAATAAATAAATAAAAAAAAAGCGTGGGGGTCCCCCAAATTCAATTTCCAGGCCCTTCAGGTCTGGTATGGATATTAAGGGGAACCCTGCCTCAAATTTAAGAAAAAATTTGACGTGGGGTTCCCCCTAAATATCCATAACCAGACCCTTCAGGTCTGGTATGGATATTAAGGGGAACCCCGCATCAAATTTAAAAAAAATTTGACATGGGGTTCCCCCTAAAAATCCATACCAGACCCTTTATCCGAGCACGCAACCTGGCAGGCCGCAGGAAAAGAGGGGGGGACGAGAGAGCGGCCCCCCCTCCCTCCTGAACCGTACCAGGCCACATGCCCTCAACATTGGGAGGATGCTTTGGGGGTCCGTGACCCCTCAAAGCACCTTGTCCCCATGTTGATGAGGACAAGGGCCTCATCCCCACAACCCTGGCCGGTGGTTGTGGAGGTCTGCGGGCGGGGGGCTTATCAGAATCTGGAAGCCCCCTTTAACAAGGGGACCCCCAGATCCCGGCCCCCCCCCCCTGTTTGAAATGGTAAGGGGGTACAAAAGTACCCCTACCATTTCACAAAGAAAGTGTAAAAAATGGTTAAATAAAACAAACACACTTTTGAAAAATTCCTTTATTAAAAATAAAAAAAAGATTCCAGCGGCGGTAATCCACTCTTGCTATCCAGCGACGGACGGTCAGCTCTCCATCGATGTCTAATGTCATCCAGCGCAGCGCAGCATCCTTCTTCTGTCTCCGTGGAGGAGACACTACAGACATTCCGGCGGCTTGACGTTTCTTATATAGGGTGGGCGGGGCCACCCGTCACCTGACCCCGCCCCCCTCTGACGCAAGGGGAAACCCGGGGTTCCCCGTGACGTAGGGGTGACCCGCACCCCTCTGATGTAACACAGGCAGGTTTCCGTTACATCAGAGGGGGGCGGGGTCACCCATACGTCACGGGGAACCCCGGGTTTCCCCTTGCGTCAGAGGGGGGCGGGGTCAGGTGACGGGTGGCCCCGCCCTCCGTATATAAGAAACGTCAGCGCCGGAATGCCTCCAGTGTCTCCGTGGAGGAGACAGAAGAAGGATGCTGCGCTGCGCTGGATGACATTAGACATCGATGGAGAGCTGACCGTCCGTCGCTGGATAGCAAGAGTGGATTACCGCCGCTGGAATCTTTTTTTTATTTTTAATAAAGGAATTTTTCAAAAGTGTGTTTGTTTTATTTAACCATTTTTTACACTTTCTTTGTGAAATGGTAGGGGTACTTTTGTACCCCCTTACCATTTCAAACAGGGGGGGGGCCGGGATCTGGGGGTCCCCTTGTTAAAGGGGGCTTCCAGATTCTGATAAGCCCCCCGCCCGCAGACCTCCACAACCACCGGCCAGGGTTGTGGGGATGAGGCCCTTGTCCTCATCAACATGGGGACAAGGTGCTTTGAGGGGTCCCGGACCCCCAAAGCATCCTCCCAATGTTGAGGGCATGTGGCCTGGTACGGTTCAGGAGGGAGGGGGGCCGCTCTCTCGTCCCCCCCTCTTTTCCTGCGGCCTGCCAGGTTGCGTGCTCGGATAAAGGGTCTGGTATGGATTTTTAGGGGGAACCCCACGTCAATTTTTTTTTTAATTTGACGCGGGGTTCCCCTTAATATCCATACCAGACCTGAAGGGTCTGGTTATGGATATTTAGGGGGAACCCCACGTCAAATTTTTTCTTAAATTTGAGGCAGGGTTCTCCTTAATATCCATACCAGACCTGAAGGGCCTGGTAATTGAATTTGGGGGACCCCCACGCTTTTTTTTTTATTTATTTATTTATTTATTTTTTTATCAATGACTTTCAATGAGTGTTCTCTGTATTACGGGAGCCAACAATTCATTATAGCTGCGAGTGATTTTAAAGGACTTTTTTTCCTGCATAAATGACACTTTGTGCAGGGACAATTCTAAGCACGGGAAACATGCGCCCCTTCACAGGCATACTATAGACAACCCCCCCCTACGAAATTTAAAGGAATATTACACTTTTATTGTTTCACTTTAATCATTATTAAAATCACTGCTCCCGAAAAAACGGCCGTTTTTAAAACTTTTTTTTGCATTGATACATGTCCCCTGGGGCAGGACCCGGGTCCCCAAACACTTTTTAGGACAGTAACTTGCAAATTAGCCTTTAAAATTAGAACTTTAGATTTTGAACGTTGGAGTCCCATAGACTTTAATAGGGTTCTAAAGTATGCTATATAGTTAGCTCCGTCGAATCTTCTTTATACATTCGACAGACACCATAAGCCTTCCAAGACAGATTCGACCGTAATTCATGTGGATTTTCGGACGAATGCAATTTTTGAACGAAAAACGAAATAAATAAAAACGAATTTCGGGAGTAACTAAATAAATTAAGTTTTCAGACGAAAACGAAATTCCGAAACGAAATATTTTACTCTGCACATGTCTACTGGGGGTTTGGTGCAGCCTGATTTAGGGTATTACCTGCATTGGAACCTCAGGTTTTAAAAAGCTTTTTTGGAATTTTGAAGAGTATTTATTATTTTATGCTGATATTGGAATGATCATTTTGTGCCTTAATTAAAGAAATAGAAATTCAAACTGAACGGCATCTCAAGTGCATGTTGAATGCTTTGCATTCATATTTGTTTTCCCTGGGTTAGTTTGAGATTGAGATTGTTAATAGTGTATTTACTAAAGAGTAGAGAATGTTCACGGAGGAAAGCTATACTATGTTTTCTTTAGATACCCAATAACGTGCATAGGGAGTTTATAAAAACGTTGCGTGTGATTGGATGATTAAAGTGAACACTGCTTCAATTTATCCAAGATAAGCTTTGGACAGATATAAAAAATACAAATAATGCAACAGTATAGTCAATAATATATCTTTACATTTATTTTTAATTTTTTTACAGGCAACCAGTATGAGTACTTGAATTCGTACTTGAATTCGGTATTAGCCCCTTGCAATCCACTATACTGCAGAGCTCAGACTCGAAGAGGGACAGGAATCTTAGGAAGTTGTGCAAGGCACCTACAGAGGAAGAGGGAGCAGAGTGACAAAGAGATGAGGTTCTCAGTCTGCTGCTTCTCCTTTCACTGTCCAGTCACTGGTTTCTATGAAAACTTCTCATTAGTACATTTGATAACGTGATGAATGCAGTTTGAAATTACATTAAAAAATGTTTACATGTTACGGTCACTTTTGGAGTTAATGGACTTTCTCAAATGAAAACCACGTTCACTGATAGAAATTTGTTCATACAAAAGAATTGTCCAATTTTCCATCCTTTTCTTGTCACTGCGGTTGAAAACAAATATCAATTTGACCCCATTAATGATTAGAAAACTGAATGAGCATTCCTAAAATTATTATTAGTATCGGTGTAACTGCACTAGAGAAAAATCTATTTTTTCTCTGGTGCAGTTCCACCAAGGTGCACAACTATGCTGTGTAGCAGGGCTATGTCAATCTCATAGTCGGAGGGATGGAAACACAAATACTTTGGCAGGCTCTCATATATGTATTCCATCTGTACAATTACCTGTTTCAATATTGAGGGGAATTGATCAAAACTGAAGCAGCTGTGTATGACAACCAATCAGCTTATATCTTTCATTTTCAACATTTAACTGAATCTGTCAGAATCTGTCTGCTCCAGTTTTGATAAAAGGTTCAGTAAATTAGGGTCTACAGTATATATACAGGTAACAGTGGTGCATCATTGTGCATCATTTGTTCTAAAAGTGGCATTAATAGAACATAGTATGTTCAGTAGTAATATATACAAGATTGGGTATGTGCACTTTGGCACTTTCACACCACTTGCATCTTGTTTGCATTATGTTTGTGTTGCATTTGCAGGTTGTGTGTATTTGCCCTGGATCAAGATAATCTGTACTGAGAGTGCAGGAGCAATGCAAACTACTACATACAACATAATGTTTATATATAAGTGAATAGACCACACAGCACTTGGGTGCGTACAGCACAAGTTAAACGTGGAAGGCTGCATGTCACCTGCATTCATTAGCCTCCCTGGCAGTATTGCCGAGTTTGGCTCGGGGTGGGATTTCAGAACCAAAATGGTAGCCCTGAGCCAGACTCGGGATCGCATTGCAGGATCCAGGAAGAGCTTACTTACCTTGTCCCTTGGATCCTGCGATGTCTCTCCGCAGTGTGACCGGCTCATCCTCCGCTCGATTCATCATGGAGCCGGGCTCCGTGCCCTGCGAGTGTTGTGACGCACGGGGACGAAGAACGGCACCAAATTCAAAAAATGAAACACACACTATACATACAGTATACTGTAATCTTACAGATAACATTACTGTATGACATTATTTCACATCCCTTTTGTCCCTAGGGGTTTGTCCCGTGCCCTGCATGCAGTTTTATATTATAAAAACTATTCTTTCTGCCTGGAAACTGGAGATTGTCCAGAGCAACCAAAACCGTCCCTTTACATCAAAAGTGTTTTTAGACCAGCTAGAAACCAGCGATAATAAATTAGAATCACACGCAGAATTGAGCGATAGTGATTTGTGAGGAGATCTGTCATCAAACACTGAAAAGTAATGACAGCGACAATTCTGCAACTGAGCAAATTTCTGTGTTTTTGATTTAATTACATTATTGAATAATTTTTATTATTATTATATTATTATTTGGTATCATACCTGGGATGTCTACTAGACTCTGGTTTGGACAGATTTATGTGAGTTAATCCTAAGAATTACAGGCCTACAATATAAAATGCCAAATTTCTATGCAAAATAATTGTACCGCTTTCAGCACCAAAAATCTGAAATAATCATACCGCCAGGGAGGTTAACTACTTTAAACTGATACACGACAGACATGCTCAAATGAAAATACAAAACAACTGCAGTGCAAATGCAATCCAAATGCTGTCTAAATTCACATACACTAAAATGCATTAGGTTATATTTAAACTGAAAACATCAATAAAATTAAGTGTAAATGCAATGCAAACACAACTTAAACATACTCTTTACAGCAAATGTAAAAGTTTAGCTAGGAATTGAATGGCTATTTTCTGGATAATATTTATCTAATTGTGGACATATCCATATAATTAAGGGCCCTTTCACACTGGTATGCTTAAAAATGTTGTAAATGTTTTGTGTGCATTGTCTGGTTGTCTGACTCTCAACATGTGCTTGTGAAACATGGACATGTGATTTAAAAAAATGCACAAAAAAGTAAGTTTTTAATGCATTTCTAATTTATTTCAATAGGAGGTGCATTTCCACTTTTGAAATAGGGCACCAAAGACGCCGCACGCAGGACTTTTCAAAATGTACTGCACCCACAGTGCACTGAAAAGTTGATAGGATTTAAATGAACTATTTCAGCTGTTCTACTGTGCTTTTGGTGCACTGTAGGCTGCATGTTAGCATGGTAAACGTGCACCAGTGTGAAAGGGGTCTCAATGGATCAAGTGATAAATGTCAATATTTTCTTGCATAGTGCTTTGCAACAAATTAAATGAGGCCCAATGGTCAAGTCTAATGGAGAGGGGAAATTAGCTTTACACCATACCAGCTTGTAGTTTTGGACCTTGTGATGTGAAAGGCTGACTATCCAGGAATATTAAACAGTTTAGCAGTGTTGACTCGACAAGCACTTTAACAGTTAGTTAACTGGTTATAATATGCATATACAGTAAAGTGGCTAGTGCTGTTACATTGGACCGTTGGGCCCTGGGCTCTAATCTCACAAGAAACTATAACTACATGGAATTTGTATGTTCCCTCTACAATTGCATACATTTCCTTTGGTTGCACTAGTTACTGTCTGAACAAATTTGCCCAAGGTGGTGAATGAATATAAGCTCCTTGTGGGCCAGAGTCTAATGCGAACAGTTCTTTGTATTCTGTAAAAGCCACAAAATATGCTGGTGCTATATGAATACGAGGAATACAATAAACACCAACTATGTTGTATGTCTGCCAAGTATTCTAGTAGTTAACACATTTTCCTTCAGGTGTCAGTATGGAGGACCGCAACACACAAAACCTTATGATAAATATTCAGCTGGGGGGCAGCAAAACAGCAGAAAATAGTTTTGGAATTTGTACAGCTTCTTGTTTAAAATGCCCATAGACTGTCATATCAAACAACAATCTTTGAGCTAGCTGCAGAGTCCACATTTCAAGGCCCAACTTGGCAATAGAGAGCAAGAAAAGACAAGAAACTTTGTTGTGTTGCTGTTTTCTTCCCTGATAAGGCACCTTGTCGCCTCCCTCCAATTTCTATAAATTGATTGGCACAAATGTTTGAGAGAAGGTGGGTAGGCTTCCATGAGGTTAAATCACATATTTGCTGAAGGTATTGACTTTATATGCTATAAAATAGAATGTTGACTTTGTTACTCTGCTAAACATTAAGCAGCATCACAGTGTTGTAGAGCAGATTTAAAGATAGAAGGTTCTGTAGTGTGAAAATAAAAAAAAAATAGCAATCAAAATACTAAAGAGATTTACTGAAGATATCTTTTAGCGGCTCTTTTAACCCCTCCATATTGAAAGCATTTCGAAACCTTTAGAAAACACATATTTTTCTTAAGTAATAAAAACTAAGATTGCATGTAACAAGCACCACAAGATGCCACCCCATACTATTATTATGACATGTCCAGTCCCCATAGTGCTGCCAGAACCCTCCAAGTTTCTATGTAAATACCGACCTTCTGAAAGTCAATATTGTCATAGGCATTGAATGCCCCTACCTCCCAGTGGGCAACGCTTGGGCCTGGCAATAACTTGCTCATGTACAAAGCACAACCTTTTAAGAGGCAGGGCATATTGTGCTTATTACACTCATACCGGGAGGTTCAGGCTATCAGGAGACCATGGCAGCAATTGAGGAGGGAGAACATGGTACCGTAAGGTGCCTGCTAGCACAGCTGAAGCTTTAGTGCCTATTACTTAAAGGCATTACAAGCTTACTTTAAATATGTCACTTGCTGCCTGTAGTAGTGGAGCTGTTAGGCCAAGCTTTGGCAGATGTGAGGTATTCATATTCTTACAGTAATAGTTATCTGACATTTTATGAGCTCCATTTATTGAAAAAAAAGCATTGCGGAAATCTTTCGATTTTGTATATCTCATAACATACAAAAAAGTAAGTTCAGAGAATAATATCTTGCAGATATAGTTGTTGCTCTTACCATATAGTAGTGTTAAAGGCCTTCGCACTACTTAGGAGTAAATAAAAATGAGGAATGAATATGTGTATACAATTGTATGTGTGTTTACAAGTGCTGCAAAATTAAAGTGTTCACAATAACACCAAAAGAAATAATATGTATAAAATTTCATGCAGAAGTGAAGTGGCTTAAATAATGGAATCCCTAGGAAGATGAGAGCTCTCAATGAGAAAAAAATAAAAAAGCTCCTCCCCAGATGAAGGCACCTGACCGTAACGCGTAGGGATTGGCTGAGACGGACGTCTGTCACAGGACAGGTGAGAAGGATTTTCTGACGCTGACCTGTTATGTTTTTACTTTGCTGTTTCCAAGTTGTTACATTGTAAGAGACCACTCATATTCACTTAATATATCTACCTAGCTGATTTTAACATACTACACTAGTGGAAGCTCTCTATCTCTTTTCCTTCCTTGATACACTGTGGAGTGACAGGGACTTTTGGTGTGGAGGAACAGAGAGAGTGTCACCCAGGAATTTATTCCACCTTAGAACCACTATGCAGCAGCACAAAGAAGTGTCTACCTAATAGATGATTATACCATTTTAATACAGAATATGAAGGTGAGAGTTTAGAGAGACCACAGTACTGGAAGACCATTTACATACACTTTTAATGAACTGCACTTATGAACTGTAATCTGTTATGGACTTTATTATTGATTTAAATAGATATTCGACATTTATTTATTTTATGTCACCCTATTCTACACCTTTTTGCACCATATCACAATTTATTAATTTTTTGTGGTATTTATTTACAAGTCACTTATCTATTAGTTCATCAAGCAACTTTTGGATGTATACATGATTTAAGGGTGATTTCACTTATTCATATATTTTTTTCTTCCATTTATATATATTTTTTATTTTTATTTTTACTCTAACCCTTATGTTCTTTTTTACTTATTTATCTCTCGTTTTCAGTTCTATTTTTTATGTTTTATTTTCACTATAATTTTATTTTTATTTTAATCATATTTTTATTTTTATTTTCAATTTAATTTTTTTTCTCATTGAGAGCTCTCATCTTCCTAGGCATTCCATTATTTAAGCCACATCACTTCTGCTCTTACCATATAGCTTTTACTCTAAGTGTTTTTTTATATTTCCTCAATGTCAGTTATTAGTTTTCCTTCATTATCCCACAACTGATGAAATTAACAATATTCTGTGGTAATTTCACTGATCAATGAGTCCAAAAAGAACTTTAGCAATCTGCCACACCAGAACTTTCATTCCTCATTTTCATTTACATTAATTTGAAATCATTTTCAGTGTAGATTCTATTCAGATTTTGGCTATGAGGCAACACAGGCACTTCTGATTTAGGCTGGGTTCACACTGCTGCGGGGGGAGATCCGGATGTGATTCGCACCGCAAATCACATCCGATCTCCGTAGCGATGCGAGTTCAGCCATACAGATAGTATGGCTGAATTCGCATTGCTCCCGCAGCAATCTCGCACGGGACCCTTTTTTTGGTCCGCAACAGAATCGGATCGCATGGGGGTTCACACCATGCGATCCGATTCCTGTGCGAGTCGGCAGATCGCACTGCGATATGCGGACGGATCTGGGGGTGTCATTAACATATCATTGACACTCCCAGACGTCCGCATAGGGCAGTGTGAACTGCTGGCGGGAGTAATGCGATGCGGGAAAACGCAGCAGATTCGCGGCGTTCCCGCATCGCAGCGGTGTGAACCCGGCCTTAAGACAAAAAGTCTGTGGACATCTCCTCAAATTAGAGTTCAGGTGTTTCCAGTGAAGGGCACTGTTAATCCTACAGCATACAAGACATTTTAGACAATTATGTGCTTCAAAGTTTGTGGCAATCTTTTGGGGAGTCCATTTTCTATTCCAGCATGCCTGTGCTCCAAATCCCATGTACATAAAGACATCATTTGAGAAGTATGGCGTGACAGAAATTCAGTGGCCTGCACAGATCTCCAACCTCAACTCTATTAAGCACATTTGGAATGAATTGGAACACCAATTGCAGGCCGGGCCATCTCGTCCAGCATTAGTACCTAACCTACAGGTTTTTAGACTTTTGGCCATATCCATCTCTTTAGAACCCAATTCTGCTGTCTTTCCTCTCCCAAACTGCCCCTGTTCTGTGTGAAATGATAAACACCATCCTTTGTGCCCAAAATCAAAATGTTTGTGTTTATATTATCATGCATTTTTGCATAATCATATGCTATCTTATTATGCAATATTTATAAAATTGCAGAGTATATTGTATTTCATGACAAAAATAAACCTACAGATTCCACATAGCTAGCTGATGAAAATATAACTGTAGACTAGCTGTCACTTTTAGTCAGGGTTCCATGCTTTGTCTTCACTACTGGTAGAAATCCTTGAGATCTTTTCTATATTTTGTATGCCCATGAAAGGTTGAGAACTTGGCTAAAAAGAGCTACTTGTATTTAAGGTTGTAGTTAGACATAATGCTGTCCTATGTCCACTTAAATAATGATGGCTGCTAGTTCAACCTCCACCCATTATGTCATATAATCATTTTAGTAGAAAGTACTGCCAGAATGCATAGCCTTTTTTAAAGTGTAAGACCAACAACAAGAGAAAGAAGATATGGTTTGATGTTTCCTGAACTATAAAGAGTCTAACTTCATTTAATTCACTGCATCCTTTACCCCTTCAACCCTTCACTCTACAGTTCTCTTACTGAAACTAGCCCCAAATGTTCAGTGGCAGACAAAAAAGGGAGGTATGGTAAAATCATAATTTGGACAAATTGGAACTTGGTGCTGCCCACTTTAACCCGCAAGCCTAGGCACTGGCCCATGAGTGCCCTTTATGGGAGATACAGCCCTGCGCCCTTAGATGTCTTCCTCAATGTTCTAAGCAAGAGTGAAGACCAAACAGGAAAGTAAACTGTACTCCAGGATTACACTTTAAGCACTACTTTTTGAAGCGGGACAAACGTATATGCATGTTAATTTAGTTATTAGTGATAGAGATATAGTAAACTTAGGGCAGTATTGCTGTAATAATATATATATTGTTCAGCCTCTCAGGCCAGGCCATATAATTACAGTGTTACGTAGTTACATAGTAGGTGTGGTTGAAAAAAGACATAAGTCCATCAAGTCCAACCTGTGTGTGAGCTTTTATGTCACTATTATCTTGTATATCTCTATATGTTGTGGTCGTTCAGGTGCTTATCTAATAGTTTTTTGAAATTATCGATGCTCCCCACTGAAACTACTGCCTGTGGAAGAGAATTTCCTTACCGCTCATACAGTAAAGAACCCTCGACGCAGTTTAAGGTTAAACCGCTTCTCTAATTTTAGCGAATGGCCATGTGTCTTTTTAAATTCCCTTTCGCAGAAGAGTTTTATCCCTATTGTGGGGTCACCAGTATGGTATTTGTACATTGAAATCATATCCCCTCTCAAGCATCTCTTCTCCAGAGAGAATAAGTTCAGTGCTCATAACCTTTCCTCGTAACTAAGGTCCTCTAGTCCCTTTATTAGCCTTGTTGCCCTTCTCTGGACCCTCTCCAGTTCCAGCACATCCTTCCTGAGTACTGGTGGCATACTCCTGGTGCTCCAGAGTGTTGAAGAGTGGAAAATGATTGTTTTATCACTGGAGTTAATCCCCTTTTTAATGCATGACAATATTCTGTTTGCTTTGCTTGCAGCAGTTTGGCATTGCATGCCATTTCTGAGTCTATCATCCACTAGGAACCCCAGGTCCTTTTCCATCCTAGATTCCCCCAGAGTTTCTCCCCCTATTGAGTAGATTGCATTCATATTTTTTGACACCCAAATGTATTATTTTAAATTTTTCTACATTAAACCTCCAGCCCTGTACTGTCTTAGAAGCTAATAAAGCAGGCATGTTTATCTAAATTTTTTAGCTCTTCTAACAAATATTCCTTTCCCACAACCAACTGCTGGAGCTTATTTTTGGATTAAAGTAGCCAATTTATTTTTTAAAGCAGTTTTAAAGGCAATTTTTTAATTAAAACAACAAATGTTATACTCACCTGTTCAGTACAATGGCATTGCACAGAGCAGCCCCGAACCTCCTCTTCTGGGATCCCCTACTGATGACCTTGTATTCAGCAAGCTTTACTTATAGGGACAGACATGCTGGCTCGATCCCAAGTCGAGCTGTGTGTCTATTGACACACACAGCGATTTGGCTCCAACCCCCGTTCTCTGCTCACAGGATTTGACTGACAGCAGCAGAGGCTAATGGCTCCTACTGCTTTCAGACAAGATTGTGAGAGCAGGGAGAGAAGAACTGAAGCAGGGCACAGAGCTATATCAATACAGGACTCATGGGAATGCTTTAAAGTGGTGTTGCCACCAAAAAATAAAAAGTTGTTTAAAACTCTTTAAAAAATGCAAAAAAAAATAATTGGAAAAAAAAATGTTTTACTCACCTCTAAATACCGGTTGCTAGGGGGTCCCTCGTAGTCTGCCTTCTTCCTTGCCCGGGCTGGTGACATCACTTCCCCTCGCGCCGCACAGTCACCTGGGACCTGTCACGTGTCCCAGGTGACTGTACGGCGTATCACGGCGCCCTGCGCTGCTCGCACATGCGCAGTGGGTGCCCGACTGTGAAGCCACAGCCGGGTGCCCACAGTACGCATTACGGCGCCGCGAGCTGAGCGGGGAACGAGGGGGGGTTTTGTTCCCCCGCATCGCTGGAACCTGGGACATGTAAGTGTCCGATTATTAAAAGTCAGCAGCTGCAGTATTTGTAGCTGCTGACTACTTTTTTTTTTTTTTAGGGGGTACCCCACTTTAAGGTAAAAAAAACATTTTACCTTTTAAACTACTTTAAGTTAATTTAGAACTCTGATAAAGTGGAACTTTGTAGCCCCTAAAACACATTTGGGTTGATTTATTCAAGGCAAATAGTATGTGCACTTCAGATGTAGCGCAACTGTGGTGCACAGTATATGTGCCTTTAGTAAATCAACCTCAATTTTTTTTTGTATTTGTTCATTTCTGTGATAAAACTATACATTTGACCTCTTATACTCTTGGTGTGGTGATCTTTTTATTCTTACACAGAAAACACTAAGGTCTCTTTTATAATGTATTTCATGCCTATAGGTAGTATATTTCTGAAAAAAATGGTATAGTATTAGTCACATAAATCTTCCAACGTGTGCTGCAAACATAATGTTTTTAAGATTCTGACGCCATTGAAAATCATCAAAGCAAAAACACTGGCCTGAGACTATTTCACGTAAAATGCAACTGTTTGAGTTCCTGGAATAAACATTTCTCTGCAGGCTTCAAAAGAGGCCAGTTTTGATTATTAAAGAGTCCCATTCTTCTGCCTATCAGAAGAGTGTTTTTTTGTTTTTTTTTAGGTTTTCTGTGATGAAACAATACATTTGGCCTACTATACCTTTGGTGTGGTGAGCCTATTCTCCTTAAACAACAAATATTAAGGTCTCTTTTATAATATATTTTTTGTGTAGGCAGTATATTTTTGAAATAATGGTAAAGTACTATTCACAAAAATCTTTCAATGTGTCCTGCAAACATAATATTTTTAAGAGTCTGAAGTTGTTTTCATGTAAAATGCAACTGTTCACATTCCTGAAATAATAGTTTTGTTTCTCTGCGTCGATTTTTGTAATTAAAATATTCAGTTCCTCTGCTTACCCAACTTCTTTAACCAAATTAAAAATGAAAAACTCCTACAGTGAGCAGTCACGTTACCAAATGTCTAATCATTTAGTCACATGTTCTGAATTATTGTTTTAGTTTTTGCATTGGTTTATCTTTGCATTCCACATGGTGGTCACATGGTTACATGGTCACACGGCCACATGTCAAGGCAATTGATCAATTGCCTGCTCACTGTGGGATCCAGCCAAGGTAAGCATTTTAGGGCTACTATCCCAATTTATGTTTTTATGAGGCAGAAATGGCACAGAGTCAGGGGATATTGAGTTGACTATATTCAAAAATGCTAGCATATGGAGAAAAAATAGGAGGGACAGCTTGAAGAGCGTTCATACGTTGGTGTGGTCAAAGTGGGTAGGTTCAATAATGTGGATGTGACCTTACAACATATGGCTTGTAGTGTGGCAGGGTCTGAGGCTAAACTGTAGAGAAATTGAGAATAAAATAAACCCCATCACTATCCAGAGTCCTTGGCAATTATGGTCAACTAGGGGGCACGTCATCAGGCAGAGGCTTATCAGAGACAAGCATGTAGAATACAACAGTCTCCCAATCCCCCAACAACTATAGAAATTAACCTTCCAGCACCCCAACAACTACATCCAATTCACCACAGCAGCATTTAATAGCCCAGCCATACTGAATCATAACCCAACCCAATTTAATGCCAGATTACCTGCTTAAAAAGAGAACAGCAGGCACATTCACTAGATGCATGTTCAAGTGGGTAAAGAACTGGGTATTGTGTTTAGTGCATCAGTTTTCTCCTGTAAATATGGGATCAGACAGGAGGGAATGGAACTGAGAAGAGGTGGGTTGAAAAAAATATCACACGTCACTTGACCCCTACCTTCCTGTTGTCTTATGACACTATAAGCCACAGTGTCTTATGACACTACACCCACCTTCCATGCAGTCCTGCCCAGACTGTGTACTCTTCCTAGGAGCCCCTAAATATGTAGCAACCTCCCACTTGTTGCCACAGTCCCTTCAGTTAATGCCTTGTTTTTAGTTATTGCACACTAACTCATAAAATGGTGTTGCTGTGATCCCGAGAACAGAACCCTGAACAGAATACCAAGATGCTGGACTATCCCGGCAAATCAGGGACAGTTGTTATCTATGCATATTATAAAGGATCACCCAGCACAGGAGAAAATTACATATTTGTTCTATAAGGCTCAGTGATTTGTACGGGAGGAATGTAGATTGTTCATTTAGCAAATTGAATGTTAGCTTTAAAAATGAAAAACATTAATTGTGCTTAATATATAATAAGTGTGTTTACTGTCATAAATTAATCAGGAAACAAACAGTATTGTTTTTGCAAATGCTTGGATAATTAAAGTGAATATGTCTTCAGCTTGTTCATCATATGGGCCTAGAGATCTGTCCAGTATTACAGCTAGTACCTACATGTTGTCAGGCCCAGTTGGGAAATGCTGGAAATAAAAATAGCTGAAAAAGTTGCTTATCTGGCAACTCTACTGGGATTTGCTATTCTGAAAAAACCAAACAACACTTTTAATGGTGGGAAGGGTTATTGGGAACACTGCTTAATCACCATGAGTTTGAAGGTATGCCATTTAATAAGCTGCCAGACATTTTAGAAGTTGGCAATTGTCCACACAGGTCACTTCAATACCATAAAATAAGATAATGTTGAAATAAGGTTCCAAGCAGCCCTAGAGAAACCCCAGTAGCCCTCAGTAGCTTGATCCAACATACCGCCAATATCCTCTATGCAGTAGTTATCCTTGAACACAGAATATTTTCAACGCTAACCCTAAATATTTGGATTTTTTCTGGTCTAACACAAATTTATTTAATCTTTTCTTATAAACCCATTTCCTGCATAAGCATATATGAATGTTTTAATTATTGTTATTGTAGTCTTGAAAGAAGGTACAGAACAGAGTCTAAGAAAAATGATCTTGAAAACCAACATATATACGATTTAGAAACTGGTTTCAATTTTCAGCAGTACTTTGGTCTGCTTTTGAAAAAAAATCCGTTGCTTTTGAATATAAATCTAGCTTTAGCTGCAGCCAAAACTAACTGACTTGTCTCCAAAGGACAGCAAAACTTGTTATTGTAATAGTGACACATGAAATCTGTTGATTGCCTGCAAAGTACTCTGGCACAGGCATGCGCCAAATCATTTCATTTTCAGAGTAGGGAAGGGGCTGTTCATTCTCGAAACTATGCTGTGCATTAAAATCCAACAAATTTGCTTCTTTAACTGGTGATTTTTTTTGGTTATGTATAATATTGCAAGGATCACCGTTAATAATCACCACATTCACCCCTGACTGAAAAGGTTGATTGTTATTTTTAATTACAAGCTGAACTTGTGCAATATTATAGAGCAGCATTTTATGGCTATCATTTAGTTAATTAGATTTTTTATGCTAAGAGTATATCTTGGACAAATACATTATTCAACTATGTCATTAAAGTTTTAACCTTTTCAAGAAAAATGTAAACTGTGTAAATGTATCTTTTTAACAAATATTTTCTCATTAATAGCATTAACAGTGCAGCGCAGTAACTCTTTGCAGCCAATCAGAAATCTGTTTTTATTAGTCTGCCAAATCTAAGATGCTAAGAACTGATCTGTAAATGCCTAATGCCATTTATGGCTTTTTATAAAGTCTGCCTAGCTATGTTTTTGTGGACCTTATAGCCACAATACTTGGTTACCAACCTTCCAGGATTTCCAAGAATGATCCTATAATTTTAAAGAGGTGTCCCTGGATATGTCCCTGTTTTCCATACATACCAAATGCACAAAAATATCTAATTTTGTCCTCATAAATATAAGATATACTAATTAGATTCCTTTGTGCATTTGTTAGCATTCGCTGGAACAGCATCTAAAAATGCTTAAAACAAACAAAAATGTAAATCTCAAGAAAGAGAAGCATATCTTAATTAATTCTTAAGCCATTCACAGAAAAGTGGCAGAGAAATGTATTTTATCATAAAAAACACTTGGGTTTGGATGTACGAAAATGGATTTCACTCTGTGCGTAAGGTTGACCACCGATTGCCTTGCTTGTTTGAGCATCCCTTCATCCCCTATGTGCAAAGACCAGTTATAACTTTTTTTTTTCTTTTTTTTATTAAAAAAACTATATCCTAAAGGAGCTATAAAATATTAAATGTTTACAGTTAATATAAATCCGTGAACTATTTTAAAATAAATTGCTCAACTACCCCCCTTTTTGGAATGATTTAACTTATCAATAAAATTAAAATTATATAAATGGTGCACTTAACATCACTGAAACACTTTTAAAATCTGTCCTTCATTCCTCATTTTAATGCCAGCTGCCTGTCCCACTGATTTTAGTGAATTAAGAGTGTACATGCACTCCCGCATATTTGTACCTTTTTGACACCATTCCCACATGCAGACATTTGTAAAGATGCATATGTATAGTGGTCGAAGATCTCAGAAGTATGCTTAGTTGCACATGTGTATTAGAAACCAAGCATGGGCATACCCAAGTACATCAGCTGTGAAGTAGAACAATTTTTTGAACTGGCTGTGAGCTCCACCAAGAACAACTGGGTGTGTCCTTGATCTGCAGGTGTGCAATCCAAGTGGGCCATTATGAATGTTAAGGAGAGCCTTTTAATATATGCTTTAATGATTTACACTATAGTTAAAATCTTAAATTAATAAGTAATTTTAATGTTTTATGAGCTTATGGGTACCTTTTTCAGTGGCATAACACGTATATGTACCATTACATATAAATCATATATAAAGGACCATAAAGTACTTAAAAATTGTTAGTACTAATAATAAATAATTTTAATATATAAGTACAACAAATCTTCTGGTTAAATATTATTAAAACGTGGCATAGCAATATTTATTTTTTAACTTACTGTAATGAAATATTTATCTAAAAAAAATTACATTAATTCGAAAACAGCTGTAAAGCCATAAAATAATATTAAAAAGTTATGTTCAATTTTATTAAAAAAATGCGCTCCAAACAGCTACTGTAAGACGATGGAGACTGATATTGGTATGTTCCAATGAAAGTTGACATCTACAATGAATAGATATTTGGCTTTAGATTAAATTCAATTGGCCTAGACATGGTGCCAAGTCAAGTATGCATGTGCATTTCACATGCACATACAAACAGCACTATGTTTTAATAACTCTGGGAGAGGTATCACTGGGTTTAATGGCCTGGCAAGGAAACGTGTGACCTTTTTATAAATCAAGCTCAAAAGGGAATATTTATAAAGCAGTAAATGCGGCTTTCAACAAACATTCACTAGTGGTGAATCGGTTTCTTTAATTTAAGCCACTGCACCAGGAAGATTCACCTGAAGTGAATGTTTGGTGAATGTCAGATTTAACTGTTTTATAAATATGCCACTTAAATTCCATAGGAAATTAGTAATTAGGCATAGCCTATGTTTTATACTTAGAGTGAACTTGTGTTTGCTTCGGTGACCAGATCAAGTTAAAGGAGCTAGAAATATTCTCTCACTTTAAATTGAGCCAAAGCATGCTGACCTCAGTGAAGATTTGTATGCTTTAATAAATTATCTCCAAAATGTCTGAAAACAAAAAGCACCAGTACTATGGATAATATACTAAAGTGTAATTTCCATGCCGGCTCAGCAAATTTGCGTACACTTCAAACAATCAAGTTTGTTGATTAGGTAATTAAGAATCTACTCAAGAACTACCATTACTCTTGCAAAGTATAAAAGATTAAATTAATTGGGGTAGCACCAATAAGTATATGATAACAAACAATGCTTAAAATAAAAATCTTATTTATTCACTGACTTAATGGTTTACAAATCAGTTTTTATTTCTGATTGGCTGGCTGTGTTCAAGTAGGCAGACAGTAGTGAAAGTACAGCTTAGGCTCCATAACAGGGAGATTAAGAAGGTTTACAGTGATTTAGGCTCCAGGCATTCCTTTCCAACAAGGAGTTAAGATTCATTTCTTTGCTCCCTATTTGGATATTTTGTTGGGAATTACTCTACAGAGAGAATAAGCCCAGCACTCGTATTACAATGAACAACATTGTAAAGCAGACTTTGTTTATTCCTCTTGTCGGAGATTGTTGAATCTCTTGAAGGAATTCAATAGCATAAACCTCTTCTGGGACACAAACTAGAATTCCTGGAACTAGGTTTATGTGGTTACCACATAAATAAAGCATCATTTTTATCAAGTATATGGCATAGTGCTCAACGTGGGGCATCAACAAGCTAAACGACATTTTATTTTTATTTTTTATTGTTTGCTGGGGGAGGGGCTAAAATACTAATAAAATGAATCTGTCACATGTGAAACAAGGTCACATACTTGGACTCCGCAAAAGTAATTTCTACTTTTTAAAATCTATTTCAAAAGTGCCAAGTAATCAGCGCTATTGGCACCTTTTATTTCAGTCTGTGGCATGTTTGTTGCATCGAAACTGTATCTAGTTACTTATACTGCACTGTGTCTGCAGAGAATTATTCAACATGGCGTACACAAAGTGAATTTATTACTACCCTGTAATGTTAATCCTAACACTGGCAGACAAACATGTTTTACTTTAACTAATTAGTGAATAGCTACACACCCAAGCACTTTATATTGTAAGTGTCAGATTTCCCTGGATCAATATATATCTACTTTATGTATACCCTGTGCATGTGTGTATGTGCCTGTGTGTGTATATATATATATATATATATATATATATATATATATATATACAGAGTACATTTTATGTGTGTGCTAGAATATTAAATCGTTAAAAATACAATTTTCTTCGGTTTTTCACATTAAAACCAGCATTTTGTATTTATTTTTGTAACTTGTTGAGTAAAAAATATACAAAAAAAATGTAAAACGCAATACAAGATTTGGTTTATGGTCCAATAGTAGGAGATATTTAACAGATGTAAAAGAAATCAAATCCAGCACTGGAGTGTATGAAATAAAATAAGTACTTTTCAAGAGGGGACTTCCTAGTGCTTTAAATATGGTCAGGGTTCCTTGTTTTATTTTTCAAAATTAATAAGGTATGCTGATACGCTGTAGAGTCACCCTAAGGGAATGTGTACTTGCGTGTGTGTGTGTGTGTGTGTGTGTGTGTGTGTGTGTGTGTGTGTGTGTGTGTGTGTGTGTGTGTGTGTGTGTGTGTGTGTGTGTGTGTGTGTGTGTGTGTGTGTGTGTGTGTGTGTGTGTGTGTGTGTGTGTGTGTGTGTGTGTGTGTGTGTGTGTAAATATATGTATATATTTCTTTCATTATCAAGTGGAAAGCAAAAATTCACAGTTATACAGAATGAAAATAAACTAAAAAAAAAATTGTTTTGATGCTGCCATTTGAACAGCGCCTAGTACATTATGCAATTGCCCCCTCTGCTCAGGATATGATTGTAAATTGAACATGGAATGAACTTTGATAGGGTAATGCATTATCAAATCATGTATTCTGCTATACCTGGCCCTGGAATGAGCATAGTTAAACCGTACTCTCACTATATTGTCTAAGAAAGCCAAGCGTGCATAATATTTTAAAACTCTTGCATAGCAGCCTAGGAAACCTCATGGTTCTGCGAGATTTTATTGTGATCTATATAATATATAAACACTGTTATTTTATTGGGGGGTTGTTTGTTTTTGTTTTGTTTTTTTGTAGGTTACCTTTGAGTATTGTTTTTTCAGTTAAGAGTTTAAAAAAGTCTTAAAACATGTGTGACAAGATGCAAATACTGGAAATGAAACATTTATTAGGTGCTAATAGTACAAAATGCCTCGACTAGGTAACCTCAGACAAGATGGCATTTTATAAATATCCGCATACTATAGGAAGATGGGCACTTAAAAATGACATGTTGTCTCTGTTCAGAATAAAAATAAAAAAAATCACAAAAGGAAGTTTGCAGACTAAAACCTGCAGAGTCACTCCATTGACATGCCAAGCCATTAAACCTCCATCAAACGTGGCAGAGTTAATTATAAGTCATAGTATAAGAATGACAGCTTGGCAGCAATGATACTGCATTATGTCTGCCACTGTGGGAATAGATATAATTAACTCATTAGATAGCCTATGATAAGGTCATACATAATGTATTGTAGTATTTGTGTATAATATTAATACTCAGGGAGTAGAAGGGATTCAAAATTCTGTGCAGTGACCTTCACCCAATTTTAGTACAAACATTGTATGGATATATTTTACTTTGCACTTCGAACCTACAATATTACATGAAGGATCCCTAAGGCTAAGCTCAGATATGTCTTAATGTAGGCCTCCCACTTTGCCCATTTTTGTATACTTTTTAGCCCACATTCCCTATTCCCAAAATATACCTTTGCCCCCCCCCCCCAATGTTTTTCTCACAAGAGACCTTTAAAATACCCTATACTTCCGGGTAGGGGGGGAGCATGTGACCTTTTCCTCTTTCTCTCATTAAACAATGCCTGAGCAGCCAATTACCAGACCAAAGAATGGTCACATGGTCACAGGGGTAAGGTCATAGTGCTATGTAAGCTCCAATACAGACAACAGAGAGTAACATACAAAAGTTTAGTTACTGTCTTGTTTATAGTGTAAGCTGATTCACTAAGCCATAAAAAGTGTGTTTACTTGAATCAACCAATAAGGCAATGTGTTGTTTTTTTTCACATACCCTTAACCTGATTGGCTGTTTAAAACTTTAATGTTTTGTCTTGCTTTTCACGTAATATATCTATATAGAAACAGATGCAGCCATCAAAGGTCACAAATAAATTTCACAGGATTAAAAAAAAATATTTTTTCGAACATTTCTATGTGTTAGTCATTAAGACATGAACTACTCAAAGAATAAAAGGGCTATAAAGGCTATAGAAATATTCATTCTATAACCAAATGTGCATTATAAAAAAAAACTGAATGTATATCACGTTTATGAAATTATGTTTTATATTATATTATGTTATATTATATTATTATATTAAAATATTACTTTTTTCTATATGATGTTATTATATTCTATTATAACATTTGTTTAGTAGAAAGATAGAAATTCACATGCATATTTTTATAGTTTTAAACAACACCACCTTAGTTTGCAGATGCTCACTATCCATGTTTTTGCAGTAATTCCCTCTACAGAAAAGATATACCGGTAGTATTATCTGTAGGATATCTATGCAAACCGACCAATCACAGATCTAAAGGGCTGCTCAGAATAAAGAGTATTTTAGGAAACATTCTGTAGAAAGTAAAAGTCTCTTGTTTAAAATATTTCATCCATTTATTCCACTGATTCTTCCACCCTGTGAAAAGGACCTTATCTATTCTCAGATAAAGTTTCAGTATAAGAGGGAGGTGGTGTACTTTACTTATTTGTCATTTTTCTATAGTGTTATGCCCACTCCAACAATTCCATGTTAAAATTTATAGCAAAATTGTTAAAATAAATAAAATGTGTGTGTATTTATATATATTTCATGTAAGTGTTATATAGATAGATAGATAGATAGATAGATAGATAGATAGATAGATAGATAGATAGATAGATAGATAGATAGATAGATAGATAGATAGATATATTATATATATATATATATATAATGTTATGTTTTTTCATAGTGGATGATTTACTAAATGAATCCTTTTTACATTAGTCTGTGCTTATTTAACTTTAGAGTATGGCACAATGAAGTAAATACAGGTTAGTGAGAAAATTACTTTTTTTAGTAATATTGCCATTCCTTGCCTGAGCACCATTTCCGCTAGAGGATTGGGCTAATTAGGCAATTGTAGCCTATGTAGATATATGAACATATTAAAGGAAGGTAGAGTTATTCTACCACCACCACCCTCAACACACATACATTCATTCAATATCATGCTGAAACAAACACAGGGCTTACTGAGTATTAGTAAATTGGCTACTCATTATTATTGTGAATATATGACATGTGAGTCAGAATTACATTACCATACGTCTGACCGTGACACAACAAAAATGAATTGTATTTTTTTTATTTATGGTGTCATTGTCAAGTACTCAGCAGTGGAAACTCATAAGTTTTGGTGTCTTTTATTTTGAGAGAATCTATCCTCTACAAATGGTCACTTGTACAAATAACATTTTAATAATTCGAGTTTTGCAGTATGCCAGCGCCCATAGTATAGTACATGCAGTACACATTGTGTTTTTTTTTTTGTTTATCTGGATTGTCCAGGCACATAGTATCATACAAGGTACCAAAGAAATGTGGTTTTCATGCAGTGTCACTATGGTGAATGAAAGTTTTTCAAAACTGCTGATTTTCCACTGCTGATCAATGGAAATGGCAGCATGAATTTTTTTTAAAGAGTAATGATCTCAGTGTGTAAAGCTGATGTGATGTTGCATAGATTGGCTTTAACTATACTATTGGCTGTTACTATATTTTACTATTGGCTTTTCTATATCACTGCTGCAAAAACTGTATAGTGGTAGCTCTTACTACTTTTCTATGTCTATGTACAGCAAGTAGTTATTCAATATGGCTAAGTTTATAATTAATTACATTTTAGCATTATTTTGGACACTGAAATTTATCAAAATAGCAAACTGTTGTAAGTCCAAACACTTTTTTTCTTTGTAATTTATACTTATAGGATAACAACGCTGTATTCTGGATACTGATCTTACTTTTAGGAAATGTAGCACCTACAATGGTGGTAGAGTATAAATCAATGTGTATGGTTACAAATAATACTAGTGGCACCTTTTTAAAGGTATTCCCATCACTGTGAGTAGACCTTGCCTACAATCTTCTTCCCTCATGTAAATGTCTTCAATCTGGACCCTTCTGGGCTCTGATTCCCTGAATCTGAGTTGTATAACATTCTGGACAGCTTAAGGCTCCATTAACACTGGTAAAAAACGTTGATTCTACAGGCGTTTGACGTTTTTTTCTCCTGCCTCTAGAAGCACTTCTATTGTGTTCTATGTGTTTTTAAGGCACATTATGACTACTACAGGCGTTTTCTGTCTGGGACGTTCAGAGGCCGGAAAAAAAAACCTTCTCTATCGCGTTTTCTGGAGAAATTTAGGAGCTGTAAAAACATCAGTCTCTCCTAAACTCCTCTTATCTCTTCTGAACATCAAGTTTCAATGTTTTTTTAGTAAAAAAAAAAAAAAAAGTGTGTTCTCACTGAACATCATTTCCTGGCTTTTGCAGAGGGGCGTGTAGTGCAAAAAACACCTATAAAGGAAATGCTCTTAAACTCTCATAGACTCGCCTAAACTTTGTAAAATATGCTCTCAATTTGCGTCTTTTATGCCATGTTTTTTAAGGCTCCATGCAAACTGGACTTAAAAAACATTGATTCTACAGGCGTTTTTTTTTCTGCTCCTAATGTGCATGAAGCCCAAAAAAATCGCTGTTTCTACAGGAGTTTTTTGTTCTGCCTGTAGAAGCAGCTCAATGTTATCCTATGTGTTTACGCACATTAGGACAATTACAGGCATATTTTAAGCTCAAGAGGCAGGAAACAAAAAAACAAAAAATCCTTCTGGTTTGCATCACTGATTGCAGAAAATAAATGCTAAACTCTCCTAAACTCTGTATACAAAAATGCTCTATGTGCGTATTTTTTATTTTATTTTTTTGCCAAAGGAGCTTGCATTTTTTTAAGCTTTGTTCATTGAACCTAATCAATATTTTTTCAAGGCTCCATGCACACTGGCTTAAAAATCATTGCTTCTACAGGAGTTTTGTGTTCTGCCTGTAGAAGCAGTTTTTAATGTTATCCTATGTGTCCATGCACATTAGGACAATTAGAGGCATATTTTGAACTCAGTGTTTAGAGGCAGGAAAAAAAATAATAACCCTTCTGTTTTGCGTTTCTGATTGGAGCTTACTGGCACAAAAAACATAAAACTCTCCTAAACTCTCTCAATTCCTCTATATGAGCGTTTTTTACTCCCAAGAGAACAGACTTTTTTTAAGCCCAGTGTGCATGGAGCCAATTTTAGCTGTGTCCTGTTATTTTAGTTATTTTATATTGCACATTGTTTGGCTATATTTAAATAGTTTGATCCAGGTATTTAGAAATGATGCCACAACCATGCCTTCTAATATTTTGGGTAAATAGTTAACTTTTTTTTTTTTTTTTTTATATAGGTATATCTATTTTATGTGCTTTATATGTAGTTTGTAGATGTTGATTACACTTTGTGTATATTTATGTTGTAAACATTTTTGCTAACTGCTTTTTAAAAGTCAGGATGCTAATTTGCATGCAAGATATTAACAATATGTTGCAATTATCAGATTGACACTGTTTAATCATTTGTAATACTGATTGCCAAAATGTCTTTTTTTTTTGTACACTTTTTTTTTTTTTTTTTTGCGATGTGCTAAAGTGGATTACCAAATTGCATTAGATTAGAACTTTAGTAAATATAGACCCCCATGGACCTTGGAATAAGAATCGTCTATGAGTGCAGACTCTCTGAATGGTCTTTAGGGGGAGCAAGAGAGCTGCAATTGTAATCAGCAATTCAGGAAAGCTTGGAAGGAAAGGATTTTTTTTTCTTTTTTTTTTTTTACAATTGTCAATTCAAGTTGCTTTTAAAGGACAAACGCAACAATATTTTCTTCATAAACATTATAATTACAAAAAAGTGAGGTAGCATTATTTGCAGTTACATATTACTTTAAAACCCATCACCTTTAAGTCTTAAAACAAGTCTGCAAAATAATATTATAAATCAAATCTACATTAACTTACAAAAAAAAAAAACCTAAGTGTCATTTTTAACTTATACAAAATATATACCAAGTTTACATTAAAATATGGTAAATCTGATATTCTGTTTTATCATTTTTATTGTTCTTTTCCCATGCATTTGTGGTTTATTTCTGTTTTCAGGAAAGGTATTTGAGTCGTGATTTTTTTTTTTTTTTACATCTGTACATGGGTCCCTCTGCTATAATATAATTATAGTGTATAAGATTTCCGATTGGAATAATCCTTCGGTAATTATCGATTTTCCTTGGGAATAGGGGATGAAATGCAGCACGCAAAGCAGAATGTTGTCTTTCCCTGAAGATTATAAACTATAATTTTTAGTTATATCTTATAAGTTATTTTTCTTTTCGCTGTTTTATGTTTCTGTCTAGGATACTTCCAAATAATTGAATGGAACCAATACATAAATATCAGATGTAAAGGAAAAGAAGAAGAAATATATATAGATCCATTGAAATTCGTTTTTACTTTCTAACACATGATTGGTTTTAGCATCAAATCAACAGATAGATAAAAATATTAATTAAACAAACTATTTCAGTGAAATGTTATGTGTGTTTTTCCATCAACGCATCTATTTATTATCAACAACGATTCACAGTATTACATTTCGTTAAGGTTTTTTATTTAACACATGTCTCTTTTGGTTAAAAAAAAAGGTAGACATTTTTTTTTTACTAAAAGATATTTTCTTAGCCCCTGAAACTAAACTCACTTTCATAAAAGCATTATAATATTTTTTTTATTATTATTATTGGAATAAGATAAGGTTGGCTCCTTAGACATTGGCACAGCTGAAGATTAAAGTTGGGGTTAGGCGAACTATTTGATGAACCCACAAATCCAGCATTTAACAAAATAATTTGCAACATGCTCTAATCACCATCACACCATAGTAAAAAGGAGGAAATGCCAACTCTCTCTCCTTGCAAAAGGCAACGGAAATATGTGGCGAGTTTGAATGGCATTTGATAATATAGAGATTATATAATGGATTGCCTTGATGTACATAGAGGAGATTTATCTTATGAAAGATCTGTCTTTCCAAAAATTTCTACCTAATAGTAGTAATAATAATAAATTATAATTATCATGTATTTGTATTATTCTTTATTATTATGATCCAGCTCACTTTTGTTGACTTATTGGTTATTAGTAGTAGTATTACTATTATTATTATCATTATTAATATAGCTTGGTATTTCAGAACGCAACACATTTTGCACAGTTTACCTTCCAAATTCTCCTTTTCTAAATGATCCCAAAATGGGGTCACCAAGTACTTAGAAACCTCATTTCCTATCGCATTAACTTCACCATTGTCTTCAAGAAAAGGCCAGTTCACAATAGTGAGTGAGAGCTAAATCCAGCACAATACAAGGGACAGTCACAATAAACTTTCACCATGCATTGACTATACTTTTTTTTTCCTGGGAATTAAGTCCTTATATATGGTATTCGGCTTTAGTGGTCCTACAAACTAGACTCCAGAGGGTATATAAGTCTGCCCATTATCGAACTATAATTCCTGTGTCAATATGGACAGTCAGAGTTCCTTCTAATTCAATAGTAAGTCAAACAAGCCTCATAACACGATGGTCGTCCCAACTGATCCGCTACTTAACAAGTTACACCCCACATACAAGCTAGAGTAGGGACTGGATAGAGTTACATGTTGACATTATCTTTTACATGTCCACTATTACATAGTAGCTTTTTTGTGTGTGTAGTATAATGTATGCTATTTATTAGTGGACATGGTAAAATATATATATATATATATATATATATATATATATATATATATAGTCCACAATTATATAATTATATTCATAATATAATTTTCTATAAATAAATATATATATACATATAAAACACACACACACAATATATATGACTATGTGTGTGTGTGTGTGTGTGTGTATATATATATATATATATATATATATATATATATATATATATATATATATATATATATATATATTTTTTTTTTTTTTTACCATGTCCACTAATAAATAGCATACATTATACTACACACACAAAAAAGCTACTATAAAACACACACACAATATATATGACTATGACTATGTGTGTGTGTGTGTGTGTGTGTGTGTGTATATATATATATATATATATTAGTGGAGGTGTAATCGATTTTTGACGTATGTATATAGTATACAATATAATAGTCGACATTTAAAAAAATATATATATATATTTTTTATTTTATTTTCTTTGCTATATTACTATACCCACGCATACGCCTATCATTGATAGAAAAAGAGTGGATTCACAAAGTAAAAGAGGCCCTTCCAGGTTACACACCCCCCCTCAGGGCACTTGGTAGCAACTGAGACCAAAATAAGGCTAATTTCTAAAAACTAGAACAGAAATGGAGTTGTTGCCCGTGACAACCAATCAGACTTCAGTGTTAGTCCACAGGGAAGTTAAAACAAGTAAAGTGATGAGAGAGTAGAGGACACAGCCTCAGTTTTGATAGTTCCTGGTGGGGGAAGGCATATGGGAGCATATTCTGTATACACATCACAGGTGTTCCTGGGTGTCACATTGTCCCAATCACTACTCAACTAATTCCCATCCTACACAGACTTGGAAGAAATCACCACATAGGCACTTAAAGGAAAATGAGAGAAAAAGGGGTGGAAAAAAAGTCTTTTTGAAGTTCAGTTCCCTTCTGAGCTATTTTCTGCCTGTCAGGATCCATCCACATCCAAACTACCCCAAGCTGAAGCTTCCAGACCCTGAGCAATTTCTGGGCCACAATGGGGACTCTTTACCCCAGTTAACAATGAACAGAGAACTAAACAGGATTAACAGGGAGAGTGCTGTGTTTCTAAATGGTTAATTGTTAACCCATTTGGTGCCAACTGGACCAGAAATTAAATTTTTGATCGTCTCTCACCCCTGGAGATATGACTTCCTGAAAAAGTATTAAGTCTGCATTTAGGTTTGGAATAAGATAAGGTTGGCTCCTAAGACATTGGCGCAGCTGGAGATTAAAGTTGGGGTTAGGCGAACCATTTGATGAACCCACAAATCCAGCATTTAACAAAATCATTTGCAACATGCTCTAATCACCATCACACCATAGTGAAAAGGAGGAAAATGCCAACTGTCTCTCTCACACACACACACACACACACACACATACACAATAATATATAGATAGATAGATAGATAGATAGATAGATAGATAGATAGATAGATAGATAGATAGATAGATAGATAGATAGATAAATAGATAGATAGATAGATCTATATATATGTATATCTATATATATACACACACATACAAATATATATGCACATACACACACATATATTATATATATATGACATTTATATACGCACACACATACATGCACATATATATAGACACATATACACTGTGCACACATGCATGCACCGCCATAACAAAGTTAAATAAAACCTTCTACATAACTGGGAAAAATATACTTTCTAAAAATCTAAATTAAAATTAATATTTTCATTACACATTAGTAACTAAAGAACCTTGTTACTGCATATATAATTTCGTTAATCAATTCAATTAAATCAAACTGTGTGTTTGGTTATTAAAATATTCATGTTAAATAACAGGATGATCGTCATAGTACAACGCACCGTCATTGTGAACAATTGTGATTAGCGCTGATTTCATTGGACGGTTCTTTGTCATCTACATTACTGCTTTCTCTATTTGATGATGGTGTGCCTACAATAATGTATTGAATTATTTTTATAGCACGTTTTTAAAAATAGATTTTAACCCACTGTGTCATATTTTTTAATACCAGCTCATCTCCCATTACCGTTCTATGGAAATCTTTGCGTATGAACAAATGAGCTATTCACATGTATAATAACAGAATTAGGAGGCATGTGTCTCCTTTACAAAGATATGGAGGCTGGAAGAAGGGGTGGGGGGGGGGGGGGGGGGTGAGGGTAAAACCAACTGAATTCTCCCTCTTGAAATAAGAGTTGCCATTTTATGGGGTGAACCTAGGTGATCTATAAAGCAGACGCTAGAATTGTGATACTGATGGTAATTATTAAAACAAATACTGTCAGGGTAGCCGCAGTCACAGCCTATTTTTGTTATTTATGGAATGCTTCTGTGCAGACTGAAACCTGATGCAGGAGCCGCACCACTTGCTTTCCATCAGCTTTCTGCAAATCACCTGCCATTAACAAACACTCCACTCAGGGCTGTCACCTACAACACCTGTGTAACCCCTACCCTGTCCTACACTGAGCAGACCCCTACATAGAGATATGGGTGGATGGATCCTTAATAGATTGAAAGATAGATAGATAGATAGATAGATAGATAGATAGATAGATAGATAGATAGATAGATAGATAGATAGATATATCATCGATAGATGGATAGATAGATAGATAGATAGATAGATAGATAGATAGATAGATAGATAGATAGATAGATCATTAATAGATAAGTTATAGATAGATATAGAGCATTCATAGATAAATTATAGATCATTAATGAATAGAAATGAATAGATAGATCATTGATACAGTAGATAAATGATAGATAGATATAGATAGATAAATAGATAGATAGATAGATAGATAGATCGATAGATAGATAGATAGATAGATAGATAGATAGATAGATAGATAGATAGATAGATAGATAGATAGATAGATAGATAGATCATTAATAGATACATTATAGATTTTAAATTATAGACTATACATATTTCGGTTATAAATAAGATTAAAAAAAGAATGAAATTTAAACAGATAATAATAATACTAAAATGATAATAATATACCCAAATAATTCACAAGATTGAACCAACTGAATATTCAAACAATTTTTGAATGAAGAGTCTGAACTCCTCTAGTAAAATCAGCCCAATAGATTTGCAGACAGATAGGTAAAAAAAAATCCATTGGATAGTTGACAGGATTGCTGGGATTTGTAGTTCCTCATTAGATGAAGCCAGTAGACCCCATAGATCACTGCTCCCTGCCCTCTTCCGATAGCAAACCCTATCTTTTCTTCTACCTGATTTACAAACCCTATCTTTTTTTTCTACCTGAACTGAAAAAAAAGCAAAGATTTTTAGCTCCTGCAATTACCAGCTTGACAGCACTTGATGCAAATAATTATACCCAGCTAGGCTATTATTATCAGTTGAGATTTAATAAATGGAAGCTGTTTTGTGTAATCAAGAGGAAAACATTGCATTAGAAATGAATGAGCCTGGCTTGCTTTGCTTACCTGCGTTGTAGGCTGCCAAGTCTCCGCCGGGCCCCGGGCTCTTCCTCTTCCTTGGCCTCCCTTTCTGCACAGTCCCCACACCGTTATAATAAGGCAACCCTACAGAGGTAGCCCCAGACCCCAGTCCCGAACCCTTCCCTGATGTCACATCCGAGTGATTGAAATGAACCTGGTACTCTCCTTGGATCAGAGTCTCAAAGTGGAGCCTGCAGTAGACCAAGTTGTCCTTCATGCCAAAGTGGTCTCCAGTGGTCAACATTTTGTTGCATGTATTGCAGGTGAAACAGTTGAGGTGGTACACCAAGTCCCTTGCTCTCATGACCATCTCAGAGGCTGAGATTCCCAAGTGGCATCTTGCACATCTCTGGACGGAAAACCTCCTGCAGATGTAGAATCAGAACAAGTTCACAATTTTAGACAGCATGATAAAGAGGAAAAAGTTCTCTAAAGTCAATCATAGATGTCATTCCCACATCATTTTAAGACACTATTGACGTATGATATATTTAAATCACTTATATCACGTTGACTTTAGAGAAAGGAGAACTTTTTCTCTAAATTCAACCCTATAGATACCAATCCCACATCATTTTTTTATTTTCAGACACTAGTGACTACTGTATGAAACAAAACAACAATTACCAGCTAGCCTCCATGCCTTGAGGCCTCATGGTATATGTAGTTCATGTGTACTGGTAAACAAAAAAAAAGTTTATTGACTTATACGGTTCCAGAACTGGTGAGGGCAAGGTGGTAGTGGGTAAGAAATCCCAACACCACTGAACGGACCATTGTCCCAACTGGAAAGTCAGAAACTCAATGGAGTGCCCACAAACCTCCATTGTGAAGATCTATAATGTTCACTAGCCCTACAGACCTCACCAGAGGCTATATATATATATATATATATATATATATATATATATATATATATATATATATATATATATACACACGCTCTGATAAATTTCACTGGAAAGAACAACCAACTTTGGCATCCTGGGGCATAGGAAGTGGATCTATTAAGCTCATAAATTTAATTTAAAAATCTCATTGATCTTGTTAAAATAAAGAATAAATGCACTAAAAAAAGACAGATAACTTTAATCTGATAATGATCTGATTGCTCTTTCCTATACCCATATTTCAAAATATTTCAAACAGCTTAAAATGTAATTTATATTATAGCCAAGGTCTGCATATATGTTTTTTTTTTTTTGTCCATAAATCCTTCATAAGTCCCCGTTCATCCAAAGGCACTTCGGGACTGATGGCCAAATAAAACAAGCAGGCAATGCAGTAGCCTTTTGATTTAACCCCTTCCCTGCCTGCTATTAACCGCAACGCCTGTTCCATATTAATGAAGTATTTCCAGGGGAACCTCGCACTCCTCAAACTGAAATGAACATGTCAACCCGTAAAATAAAATGCCCCCCTACTTTTATATGAAAATCAGAAGTTTTCCTTTTATTGGACAACAGTAGAAATATTGTTTTAGCGTTTTTTTTTATAGTACAGAGGGTTCCTAAGTGTGCAAGACTTATAGGGTGAAATAATAACATGGTAGAAAGTGATCTCGTGTGATCAGATATTTTTATGTCTCGTATAGTTGTTTTTTTTTTTTATTGTAATGTTAGTATTAAAATAACATAATAGAAGTTGATCTATGACTTGCTAATATATATATGTTTTATGGCCCAGGATAAGATGTTTATATTCTAAAACATTCACAATCTAACCTCCGATTACACAATGGCTCTAATCACTAATCTTTAACATTGGATCTTTTTTTTTAACTTATGTGACTGAATACTCATTGGACCCAGCTGAAAATAGCTATCAATTTTTCAAATAAGGATCCTTGTCCCTGAGTGTAAGGTTTGTGAACTGAGCATTTAGACTCAATCCACAAAACTTGAACAAAAGAGCGAGGATCTTTATTTCAGACATTAGACTGTAATTTTAAAAATAACCTCACTTTTTAAAAAATAAAATAAAATAATGTTCCTTATCCTGATGTGTTAGCTTTGTGAATTAAGCTTAGGCATACTTTACCAAAAGGATAAACAAAAAAACATTTCAGCCATGTGACTCAATTTTTTAAATCTCATTGGAGAAAATATACTGTTACTTAGAAAGAAAAAAATAAATAAGGGCAATTATTATGGAGTGTTACCTTTGTGAATTGAGCCTGCAACAGATTGGCAACTATCTTTACCAACAGGCAGACCCATGGAACCACTACTATTTTGAAATAATTATTTTTTTTAATGGGTATTTTTGTGAGTTTGGTGCTTTGATGCTTAGATGTATGATTCAATTTTTTTTTTTTTTTGGGGGGGGGGGGGGGTAAGGGCAGGGGGTTATGGTACCTGTAATAGTCCTCTTTGCAGTAGATGCTGCCATCTTTGCTGAAGCAGGTCAGTTCAGACTCCAAGTTTAATTTACATTCACAGCACTTCAGGCAGCGCATGTGCCACTGCTTGTCCACTGCCAGGAGGTAGTACCGATCCGAGATTTTCCCCCCACAACCAGCACACAAGGCAGCCCTGTCATTGCTGATGGAGGGCATCGTCTGGCAAAAAGGGGGCACAAAGACACAGTCAGTAAAACAGTCTATCCACATATTTCTCACTATTAAACCGGAGAGGTTACTACAACAATAAAAAAAAGACCAGAACAAACAACAATCAAACAGACCAGAACAAACAACAATCAAACTGTAAAAAAAAAAAAAAATAACTGCCATAAATCATGTAATAAATATTTGACATCTATTACAGAACATTTTGTAATAATGTACATTTTTCACACTATATAATTTTTTGTTATACTAAACAATTGCAAATTGGCTTGCCTGATAAAAGTCACCATGTTTTATGATCTGTAGTCACAATCACAAATGGTATTACATTATATTACAAATTACTACATTTTGCCTTTTGGCCTGTAGGCGTTCTGATGGGGCAAACTGAATTTTCATACTGGATCCAAATGTGGATGAAATTGTATTGTATAGGAGCTGATATAAATAAAAAGAGTGTGTTATGTATATTGGGTTGCTATATATATATATATATATAATGTGTGTGTGTAATAACAAGATAGATAGATAGATAGATAGATAGATAGATAGATAGATAGATAGATAGATAGATAGATAGATAGAAATCAATGTAATCTTTGCTGGGTTCATACACTGTCCTATAGTTACTAAAGTGAGAATACATATTTTTGTATTCATATTGTGATGTAATCTACCAGTGAAACCAAGGTTCATACAATCCTATATAAAACTGAATATTCGAATTGTGAATTCTATTTAATGCAAGATCAGCAAGGGGAATAGCCTTCTAAAAATCAATAATCTATTGAGAAGCAGACTCACAGGTGTCTAATCTAGTCTCACCTGGAATCCCAAATCGTTGTACACTAGCAGTTGGATCATCGTCTAATGTGTGGAATGATATAGTTGTGATCGCTTAATGCAGTATGGTCCTAAATTGTTTAAATCGAGCCCAACCTGCCATAAATGTGGAAATCGCAAAACACACACACATTGCTCTCTGGGCTATTAGAAGCGTGAAATAAAAATGTCACATTCATATAGCACATGTACATCACAAGCATATCATGTGTGTAATCCTAGTCTTTCAAACGTAACTGTATATATATATATATATATATATATATATATATATATATTATATATATATATATATATATATATTACAATAGATGGTTATTGTAAAACCACGTGACACCTCTGAAATACATGATTGCATATGATAAATCAAATTCTAACTACTTTTTAGAAACTATTTTTAATCGATTTTAATTATAATTGTTAACATTTGTTGTTAAAATAATTAAATAATAAAATAATTAAATAAGCTCAGTTTCCGTGGGGGAAAAAAAACGATATATGGGGGATTGTTATGAGGGATATTATCCTGACATACAGTGTGTGTAATGGAAATGGAATGATCTTTTAGCAAAATCTATTAAAAAAAGGAAATGGGGTGTGTATATGTATGTGTGGGTTTACATTTTTGTATGTATATATATATATATATATATATATATATATATATATATATATATATATAGATAGATAGATAGATAGATAGATAGATAGATAGATAGATAGATAGATAGATAGATAGATAGATAGATAGTTATGGATATAGATATATATTTAGCTCTGTGCAATAGTACCATCGCTATAATATGTCTAAAATGTTATATGTCCTCAGTTAAATGTAATTGTACTTTCTGTGCGTGTCATCTATGTATCTAGATATAGATCAATATTAATAATATGTCATGTGATGGGGTTCTGATGATTAATAATATATATACTATTTTTTATAATTATTTAAACGTTTGTGCAAAAGTTCACGTTTCAAATAAATTTTTGGTTGACTTTTTTTTTTTTAATTGTGACAAGAAACTGTTCTGCAATCTATTGAAGTGAATAGGAAGCAGGCTGTGTTTAGAAGTACACTTCATTCATATTAGGAGCACAAAGGTAACATAATTTAGTCATTCCTCCCTGGCAGATATGTAATAATAAATCAGTGGTACACCATGCACACTTACAATGAAATGAGGTACACAATGCAGTGGTGGAGCACACTTGACTTTTCTCTAGCTTCAATCTGAATATAACGATTTTGCTGGACCTGTCATTGATCTTTTTTTTTTTATTATTATTATTTGAGAACATTGTTATTTTAAAGCATGGCACGTTGGCACCCTACAGCCTTGGGCCTCTCCCCCACCTACCGTCTCTGTCTCCCCTCTGTCTATAGCAGAGCTGATGGCGGTGCTTTCACTTTTGGATCTTCTGTCCATCTCATCGATGACCCCATGCATCTCCCCCCCGGACAGGCTGTGGAAAAGCATCTCTGGAGCGTGGAAAAAACACGCGTGGGAATCTTTACAGATGCTGCGGTAGCTGGAGCCTATTTCCATAAACTGGACTCCTAAGCCATGCATTGATTGTCCACCCAGAGGCAGCTTTCTGAGATAGTCCTTGGAGAAATGATGGAACCAAAAGCCAACTAGGTGACCCCCCCTCAAAAAAAAAAAAAAAAAAAAAACAGTCAAAGTCCCAAGCTGTCCTTCCTGAGGAATGTCATGTGATGGGGTTCTGATGATTACAGGTCTAAAGTGAAGGACATGATCACTAGAGAAGATCCTCAGGTGGTCTGAGAAGCTGCAGAAGATCTCAGGGTTATTTTGCGGGTCGCTGTGGATGGATGGAAGAGCTGCAAGTGCTGATATTAGGCATCTGGGCCCCTTTTCTTCATGCCAAGGCAGCAGGTAAAGGATCCAATCATTGGTAACATCGTAGATGGGTTTTCTCCAACGAAGGACTAAAGTTGCTCTTGAGACCCACCAAGGGTCCCCAAGCGCCGCTGTCAGGGAAATGCGAGTTGCATGCAGAAACGAAATTGGGATTTATTTAGAGGATAAACTTGGGGTTGGTGTGTCCTGCTGATCATCTATGGACCGTTGCTGTGTTAAGTTTTTTGCTCCTGCAGGCAGGGCTGTCTGTGAGTAATGGGGGAGGAGGGTCTTCTGCATGGACTTGGTGTAATCCCTTAAAGTGAGAAGCTCTCTTCTTTATTCCAGCTCTGCAGTCCTCTGTGCAATGAGTACTGCACCTTTTCTACGAGGCCTCTGACGTCAGGTCCATGCCTTGTGCTGATTGGTTTTAGGCTGCCACTGGCTGCTTATTATAGAACTGTGTGTATTTGGGGAGGAGGTGGGGGATAGATCAGTTTTCTCCAGTAGAGGGTTTTACTACTCTCTCTCTTTCAAAATGCAACCCTGTACCCCAATGTTACAAGTGACATAGGCAGAGCATCTTCTGGGACTACTCTTCACATTCATAAATCAGCCCATCTCCACGCTACAAATGTGAACATTTCATTATTGGGATGTTTGGGACCTTTATTTATTCATTTTTCTTTAGTATTATTTTGTATGTTATCGAGACTCTTTCTTCACAGTTTCTTGACCACAACTTTGTTTACTTAACACGCAAACTAGAGTTATCATTGCAGAACCACGTATTTATTTGCTTTTAGCTAACTATTGTTTGAATTTTTTTTTCTTGTTGTTGTTTTGCTTGTTTTTTTTTTTTTTTGTTTTTTTTTGTTTTGTTTTTTTGTTACAAACGGCTTTGCAATGAACGTTATTAGCCATAACTATGTGCGTTCAGCTTTTAACGGTGTACAGTGATAACTAGGGAAAGCATGTTGCCCTATTTAAAGGTATCGCTCAGTATTAATAGAAATACAACCGGAAAAAAAAAAAAGAAAAAAGAAAACACATCCTGGCAATAGAAATGTATTTTAACATCCGAAAAGGGAGGGCACTGCTGGTACAGCATTAACCCCTTGCAGCCCTATATAGATGCTGACTTGGCATTCAGATGCGTGGCAAGGCATGGGTTAACTCAATCAGAGACAAGGTTTTGGTTTTGGAAGGCAAAATAATTAATTAGATAATTACACTATTCCTAGATCTGGACTAATTACAAGCTGTAGAAAGAAAAAGGAAACCCCTGTTCTCCGCTCCTCGTTCCACCTGGAGTGGGGTCCTGCAATATTTAGACATGATATGACAATATGGAACATCATACAAGCTGTAACAGTTCCCTGATATGTTATTGTGGCAGCTGTCAGTGATCAGTGCGTCACCTGTTTTTATTAGTGTGTGTGTGTGCATATATATATATATATATATATATATATATATATATATATATATATATATATATGTATATGTATATATAGTTAATTTTTTTAAAGATATATATATATATATACTAATTTTACAATTTTTCCAACTAATAGTGCTTGATAACGCACTCCTAGGGGATGGGAATTAATTTTAGCTGTGTTCATGTTGCTATTAGATTGATATTTGGAGTTTCCTGTTTCCTCTGCTGCTTTCTCATGCATTTTTATCTTTAATGTAATAAAAATATAATATTCTAATAAAAATGTAATTTTGAAGTTAGCAGAGTGCAGTTCACCCTCAAATTAGCATCAGCCTACTCCAATAAAATAGCATGATATTGGTGTCTTATTTTTTTATTTTTTATTTTTTTTTCTGTAATATGTTTATGTTTTTCTGGCGAGGAAAGCAGTGCTAGGTATTATCCTTGCAGAGATTTCCTTATAAACACAAGAGGACCTTTCAGAATTTCTAAGTAGCGGCCTAATCTGGCGCCTGTGGGATCTGCTGAGACCAAACCCAGGGCCAAGCAGCCTCCTGTACAAGAGCAGCAAAGACTTTATGGTTACAAGGAAATAGGTGATTTAACCCCTTCTGCCCCCAAAGTGCCAGGACTGTGTCCCAACAGCTGATCTCTGCTAGCAGAGCAACTGGCTGCGAAAGTCCATCAACCTAATGGCTTGCCAGAAAAAGGGTCCTTATTTAAAAAAAAAAAAAAAAAATATCAAAGTGGCACTTATTTTTAGCTGGAATCAGTCAGATGGATAATTTTAGAGCCTAAAGCTGGATACACACTATACAACCTTTGTTGTTCAATTTCCTTTAGATTTACCTTCATCTATGTAGTATAAGGGCCTGCCTGATTGCATAGAAATTCAATGTGTTTAGGTTTGACCTCATAATATATTGGTTTGGGTAAATCTAAAAAAAGCTTTGTGAATTAAGCCAATGGTAAATAAACAGTATTCAATAAGTGGAGATATTTTGATGTTAATATTATGTAAAATAGAATATTACAGAAAATGCACAAGTTTTGTAAATTCTGAAATAAGCTGCCATTGACAACCCCGTGCGTGTATATGTGTGTGTGTGTGTTGTGTGTGTATGTATATATATATATATATATATATATATATATATATATATATATATATTCATATATGGGACTAGCTAGGTGGGCAGTGAGGTTCATCCCTTCCCTGATGGTTTACATTGATAAAAGGGGAACTAGGCAGCAACTTTAAGTTGGTCATACACCTATGCAATCTGATTTAGATTTATCAAAACTATGTAATAGAAGGACAAACCTAACCAATCCATTCAATTTGCATCAAATCAGAGGAGCCCTTGCCTTACACAGATGATGGTAGAGCTCAAAGGAAATTGTGCAATTAGATTGTCTTGTGTATGGCAAGTTTTAGGCTTATTCCTTGCTGTGCTGGGGCAGGGAATGAGCTGTTTTCCCGAAGATGTGCTCCCACAATCTCTTATTTTGCAAGTAGATGACAGGTGAACAAATCATAAATGTTGGGAGTCCCCAGCCGATGCCTGTGTGTAGTAAGGTAATCAGCTCTAGTATACCATCTGTTATCTAGCAGGAGCTAAGAGCCAATACCAGCTCCCAGCCCAGCTAGTGTGACTAAAGCCCAACAAAGCGACCTTGCAGAAGACACAAGGCTGAGCCTACAAATTTCTGGGAACCTGATGCAGGAGCCACAAGGCAGGCTAATCCTGACTGTCTCATTTGTAACAGATAAGCTCCATGGGTGGGATGGGCAAGGTAAGGAAGGGGTTAAGGGGAATCAGTGGGTAAGAGAGGAGGGGATCGGTGTGATTGATCTGTCATATGTTTCCCAAGTCTCATACGGTTATTAAGACTTAATATATAGCAGAGCATACAATAAAGCAGGAATTAAAACATGGTTGTAGCTTGGGGCATCCTGCACATTGTCTGCTGTGGTGTTATGTCTTCATAGATCAGTGACTGACACTGGGTAATTAATCATTTTACTCTCATGGAAATGTGGCCTGATCCATTCATTCTGAGCACTGAGTATAACAAGCCGGCACCTCTCACTAATATCCAGGAGGCTGCCAGGAAGACAATGATGTATATATAGCAAACACAGGTGCTGATGGGATGTGGAGCAAGGACCTAATGCTTTGTGTTCCTGATAACTTGAATTGTTTATGCTTTGTGTGTCTGGTCCTCTCCTTGTAGGCATTGATGTGCTGCTAATACATGAGGCACTTTGCTTTTTTGACAGCAAGATCACATCTACAGCTCACCAGGTCTCTGGAGATTACCTGTACACAGCTTACATTTACCAGGGAAAAAAACCCTCATTCATATATTACATCCCCAACAAGGTCTGTTCTAGGGACTGTGGAGTCAGCTCCCTATTACCAATCTGTACAAAGTTTGTTGGTGTGCTTTACAAGAAGAGGGAGCCAATGAATAGCTATAGAGAGAGAGAAATAACTAACTTCAGAAAGTGTGTGTGTATATATATATATATATATATATATATATATATATATATATATATATATACACACACAAAGTAAGATAGTAAAATATTTTGGAGAAACCTAGGTTGTGATACTATTGGAAACTCTTGACTACACATTTAGACCTGAAGGATGAGAGAACTATAACAGATATGTGCTGAAGTACTGCTTGTGCTTAGCACAGGCTACATTCAAAGTATTGATAAATATCAACAACCTGTCATGGATAAACTTGAACCATTTTTCCCACTTATCTATTATATTTTTAGGGTGAGATTAGAAAGATCGGTGGGTAAAGTAGCCCATGTAATTTATATATATTCAATACTGTTCTACTAAATTATGTCAATTATGAAAATAAATATAGTATTTTATCATCTCCAAATTAAGGTGCACAGCAAGCTATGAACATGTTGCACACACTATAGTAAAAATAAATAAATAAATAATTATAAAATAAAATCTCTCTGCATCATATAGCAACTCTTTTTTTTTATAAGAAAATAAACAATACAGAATGCAATGCAGATTAAAAAATGATGGAAGGGGTTAAAATGAATCCATTTAATTGTACCTATGAGAAAATAGATTTCAGGATTTACCACTTTTACTAATAAGTCCTCAGTTTAAGTGCACCTGTGTGAATGGTAGAGTTCCTTTACAACTTTAGAATTGTTTACCAAGTGACTTTCTAAGCAAGTAATGAAGCAGAGGACAAATGTCATGCCTGGTGCAGATTAGAGAACATGTCTGAGCCCAGCCAAGCACCCCCCCCCCCCCCATGATCAGTGGCTGTGTTGTGGAGGGCTGTCAGTGCTGATCAGTGCTGGGGGGGGGCAGTCAGTGAGATCTTGCTGTCCCCTATTACAGAACATTCCCTGGCATAGGAAGCGTCTCCTGCAAATGATGGAGAACAGTTTGGGTTTTATAGCTGCATTTGGGGGGGGGGGGGGGGGGTCAGTCTGCTAGGCATCTGTCTACAGTCGTTTTTTTTTTTTTTTTCAAAGTAATGTTACTGAAAACCTTAAAACATCCGCATTCTTTTTTACAACAGTATCCAATTACTCCAAAGCAGGACAGGACCAGGAAAAAATAGCAAACATCCCAGGGAGATTTGGGGTTAATTGGCAGTGGTCTCTCTTCACACATTTCTTTCCTTCCAGTGACATAGGCTGCCCCCCCCCCCCCCCCCTTTTCTTGCTGTAGGTGTTCCACAAACGCCCAGCACAGACAATCACAATGACAAAACCAATGCTCCTTATGCTCCCACATCAACATGGTTGCTGCTGCACGTGATATTTATTATTATGTCTGATATAAAACAATGTATCGAACTAATCTCCAGTCATAAAACACACAAGGAGACCTTTTTTTCTGGCTTTCACCTGCTTAAAATGCTTGCAATTTATCCTTAAATCCCCCATATAAAAAAATACTCAGCAAATTATTTATCATGGCGAATAATGAATCTGCTGTATACAATATATATTGCACATACAATGCACACTGTCCATCATCACCTCTCCACTGACACATCAATACACTGCTGTAAGGAATGTATATAAAAATAATACAAAGATCTCCCTCGGTCACTGGGTGTCTACATAGATGTGAAACGTATATATATATAGATATAGAGCAAAAGTAAAAACGAAAGGAAGAAAAGAAAAGCTATAAAAACAAAGAAAGAGAACAGAAAGATAAAAAGAAGAAAGAAAAGAGAGGACGAAAGAGCAAAGAAAGAAAGAATGAAAGATAAATAAGAAAGAACGGCTTGCCAAAGAAGAAAGGAAGAAAAGAAATAGAATGGAAGAAAGAAAGGAGAGAGTTAAAAAGATAGGTGAAGATAGGAGTGAAAAGAAAGAAGAAGAAGAAAAAACAAGACAGAATGGGAGATAGAAAAAGAAAGAAAAGAAGAGAGAGAGGAACGATAGAAAGAAAGAAAAAATGAAATAAAAAAAGGAAGAAAAGTAGAGCGGGAGAGAGAGGAAGGGAAAAAAAGAAAGAAAAATGAGAAAGGAAGAGAAAAAAATAAAGAAATTGTGAAAGAAAAAGGGAAGAAGATGAGAGAGAAAAGAAAAAAGGGGGGAAATATATATATATATATATATATATATATATATATATATATATGTGTGTGTGTGTAAAGAAAGATGAGAGGAAAAAGGGAGAAAGAAAGAAGAAAGAGGGGGAGAGAGGTCAGAATGAGAAAAAAAAGAAGAAGAAGAAGAAGAAGAAGAAGAAGAAGAAGAATAAAAGTCTTCATTCTCCTAGGTTGGATTCACAGAGGTGTTCTGGGTAGGACACATCTTGGCCATTGACCGGAGCACTGTGAGCCTGGTTCCTGACCAGAGAAGTTGGGATCTAATACTGATGTAGGCTCTGGCAGTGTAGGGACCGCAGTGTAGTCTTAGCACATCCAAATACATCATATATAAAAATAATAACAACACTGTACAGCATTTTGTCCCATCCCTGCTCAGTCAGTGGGATCCCCTCCTATTCCAGGTGCACAGGAAGAATAGTGACTGAAAATCAGGATCAGTTTGACAACCAGAGTGTTACACCCATTGATTGCTGAACACACACATACACCATGTGAAGACTGATCAGTGCTAATATCCCAGCAGCACCCAGTGTCTGTTCTACATGTGATCCCGGTCCCTGCACACAGCAAGCCTCAGGTGTCCTCGTTGTCACCGTCTGAGCCCTATAATTCAGCAGTGTTTGTATTGTCGCAGCATTAATTAGACAGGTATGAGTTTAATTGCTGGGCATAGAAGTGCATTACACAGTGAGTGCCCAGGCAGGAGGAACAGCCTACGAAGACGTTTGGATATTATGATGCAAATGCAGAAACATACACCTCTGTCGTGCTTGAATTTCAATGGCAGCGAGTGTAGGTGGCCCTGACCCTGCTGAATTCCACCCAAATTAAAGGCTGAAATCTCTCCAGCATCTGCTGCATCACAAGCTGAGGTGGTGGGGGGACCATTTTCATATGATGATATTGTAATATGATCCGCAATGACAGAATGCATGACAGTTGTCCTACAATACATGGCAAGTCAGTCAAAGGACAGGAGCGACATTTGGATAATT